>NW_021408090.1:0-282 GCF_001605985.2 Dendrobium catenatum | reverse complement strand
TTGGTTAGAAGTAAAATGATCACTTTTTTATTAGACTTAAATGAGGATTTGAATTTTAATAGAAGACAATGGAGAAGTAGGATTCATGTAGTGCGATAAAGTTTTTTTGTTATTGTAGGGCTTGAACTGTGAGGATAGCGTGCAAGCTTTTTTTCTTTTTTTATCATGGAGTTCTGGAGCCGTCTTGCTTATATGATGTGTGTGTGAGTTTTCTCTAATTGGCCTAAATGTCCTCCAAAGAAATGCACCATGCAACAACCTTGGTAATCCAAGAGGATCTGA
>NW_021408089.1:0-946 GCF_001605985.2 Dendrobium catenatum | reverse complement strand
GGACCCAATTTGTTGACACATGAGTGTAATCCACGTCTTCCCTATTCAATTGGTTTACACAACACATCCCAACTAACATAATGCATGCCCAATCCTCCATCTGTTTTATTTTAAATGAAATTTTTACACAGCTTATCTATCAACATTAGAACACTTTAAGGAATAAGGAATAAGAGAATGTGTAGAGTGAAAATTTGGGTAAGATAATAGAACTTATCTTACCAGAGTTAGCTTTCCAGCTAAAGATAAGAATTTGCTACCCCAAATATTTAGCATCATTAAAGCTTTATCCATCATGCTTTGGTAATCGGAAGCCAACAATCTTCTCAAAACCACTTTCATTCCAAGATACACAAATTATTTTACTTCTTTGAATCACATAATTCAATTTATAGCCTTCTTTCTTCTGGTCTTGACAAATTTACCAAAAATAATTACAAATTTGTTTGCATTTATCTTTTGTCCTGTCCACTCACAAAAATCTGAGTGAATTTTTGGAAGTTTTAAAAGCTTAATAAAATGATTAACTTGGGTTTATTAATTAAAGGAATTAATGATTTCAAAAATTAGCGGAAAGATTCCTATGGGTTAAGCATGCCACTATGTTTTAAGGTTCAAAGTTTCAAGTCAGGAGAATGTGTATCCTAATTTCTAGAATTTTTCTAAGTTTTTTTTGATATATGTCATTAATTATTGTCCTTAAAGATGTCACTAGGTTAAGTGAGATTGAATCAAGGTTTGTCTAACCCTTAGAGATACATGAATGACATATAATCAGACCAATCAAATCCTAAATCTAGAAGAGCCTAAACTAGGTGCAAGTGTGTGCAACCTACACAAAATCAAAGTAAAATTTTGAATATTTGAAAATAAAAACAAATAATGAATAATTAAAAAGTTAATTACCCATTATCTAATCCCCATTGAATCAATTCAATCAAATCCA
>NW_021408088.1:0-216 GCF_001605985.2 Dendrobium catenatum | reverse complement strand
CCATCTCACTAGGATCTAAGATCGACTGCGTGAGGTCTTCAATTTGGAACCATCCCGGCCGGATCTAAGATGCGACGGCCCGGGGTCTTCAAATTTTAAAACCATCCCGGTCGGACCTAAGGTATGACGGCCGGGGTCTTCGACACCTGTTTGTAAATCATTTTATTTCTCTCCATCTCTATCTCTCTCTTTTTTTTACATATTATATTTTATTAT
>NW_021408087.1:0-255 GCF_001605985.2 Dendrobium catenatum | reverse complement strand
TCTTTCAACTTTATAAATTGCAAGTTAAAATGACACTGGATTATATGGTTCATTTAATGTATAGACATGCTATAGTTGGTGTCAAAGGCAAGCTAAATGCTCAACTAGGTGCTCAGGTGAGGCAAAGCAATAACACACGCACCATTATTAAGACATGCATAGGCAAGCACCTTGCCTTACTTGAGAGATCGTGCTAATACATCAATGCTTGAGATGACTTGAGTTTTTGAGAATGATAATAAGGGATGAAGATAA
>NW_021408086.1:0-1130 GCF_001605985.2 Dendrobium catenatum | reverse complement strand
TCTTTCTCTCAAGGCTACAAAATAAATGGATTTTCGATAGGTGCAAAGAGAAACTCAAGCTGTTTAGGATGTTCCATGAAAGGACTTCTTTTAAGCATAACAACAAGGGCATCATTAAATTCTAAGTATCGACAATACTTATCTTGTTAGTCCATACTATGAGGCATCCTCATTCTCATCCCAAATTGCTAGTCCAAGATTTCCTTAAGAAAGTGAGTCAACCCATCCATTTTTCTCACAAATCTAACACTTGCTCTCCTAATGTCTTAGGAGCTCTAGCACTCCTATCGATGTTATAGCTTCCTGGCTTACCAGCTAATCTAGGCTCATTGAAATCACCCCCTTCCCTATTTTTTTCCTACTTTCGTAAAACCTATAATTTTTCATCTTATGAGGGCATGAATGGAGAATAATTATTCTTCATTTTGTTCACCCCTAACACCAATTATTACACACAAAACATATACAAGAGAAGGGTGCCTTAACCAAACAGATGTGGTACCCCTAATGATGTACATAAGAGAAGTTTTCCAACATCAATGGAATACCCTATTTGAATTAAATAGTTCAAAAGGACATGATCATGTGTGACTTTAATGATATTTTGACTAGATAACAAATAGGAAAAATTGAAATAATGTCAGGCTTTGAAAGCTTGGGTCAAATAAGTGGCAGAGAAATTGATGATTCTATTTTCTTTCTATTTTCCATATGCCAGGCTTTGAAAGTTTGGGTCAAATAAGAGACAGAGAAATTGATGATTCTATTTTCTTTCTATTTCCGCTCACTTGCACTATTAGGTCCATACAAATGTTCGGGATGTCTTAAGAATTTATAGGTGTATTAATAAGGTAATATATTCATCATATTTAAAGTCCCCAAGTCTATAAATTTTCCTAATGATGAATGAATCAAAAGGGACCCAGTTACCCTGAACATAACATATATTATCTACCACCTCTATTCTATTTACAAAAAGTTCTTGAACCACTACAAAAAAATCACCTACTACCGACGGATTTTTTGACGACTTTCCGGTGGATTTTTGACGAATTATGTTAAAATATTTCTAAAAAAATTTTAAGCAAATTTTTCGATGAATTTCTGGCGGATTTTTTCTTTGCAAATTT
>NW_021408085.1:0-316 GCF_001605985.2 Dendrobium catenatum | reverse complement strand
TAATAAAAAAAAATAAAATAAAATAAAATAAACAAAAAAAAAGTACCTTAAGAAAATAAAGAAAACCAATTAAAGACAAAAGGGAGGGTGGGATAGAATGGCAATTTACGGCAATTTACGGGGTGTAAAACATGTGATTGAACCTACTATTGTATTGTGAAGATTGGAGGTCAAATATTGCATGCTATGCCGAATCTGCCCTATTGCATTATATGGAACAGTTTGGAAAGATTGGTCTTCTGTATGACATACCAAGTATTTCTTAATTTCAAGGAAGACCCAGCAAAAACAAGGGTAGAATCCCATAAAAGGAACT
>NW_021408084.1:0-207 GCF_001605985.2 Dendrobium catenatum | reverse complement strand
GGCCAGCTCGTATTCAGGGCGATGCTCTGGACGATTTGCCTCTAATTTGAACTAATCGGCCAGGTCGATCTTAAGATCATCCTGGACGATCAAGAGAATTTTAAATCATCTAGTTTGCATTCAGGGCGATGCTCTGGCCGATCTTCAGAGATTTGTACTGATGGGCCAGACCGATGTCTATATCGGCCTGGATGATATTGTCGGCAA
>NW_021408083.1:0-223 GCF_001605985.2 Dendrobium catenatum | reverse complement strand
TTATTTGCTCAACAAATAATAAAAATACAACAATAATTTGTTTTATAAATAAGATAAATAATCATTTTTCATACATTTGAAGGCTATATGAAAATTAAGGGACAGAGTAAAGTTTGAGTTGAAAGAATAGAAATAAATATTTTAACTTCTCTAAGAGGATGTTGGTCAATTCACGTTTGGTTTGGTTTTATTTTTCTTTCCTACAATTTATTGAGCCAAATCG
>NW_021408082.1:0-1946 GCF_001605985.2 Dendrobium catenatum | reverse complement strand
TAATGTTCTAATGGTGTTGTTTATATGATTGAGATAAGAAGAATACTTAAAAATAACCATATATTAAAAAAAGTCTCTACCGGCCTCTCCCAATCCAAATAGTCTATGTGCACTCGGCCATCAAAAAATGGAATATCGAGTTTCACTCGAAATTCTCCCTGTGGACAACCATAATAATAACTAGGGGTGTCAATTCGGGTCGACGGGTCAGGTTCGGGTCGAATGATGTCAATAATTAGACCATATATAGCAATACCTTCATTATAAAAAAAAAAATAAGTATTATTCTCACAAATAGCTTTGGTTGAGCATTGGCCCTATCAATGGACAATAATCATAATAAAATAAAAAGATTAATATAATTGCATCATGCACAAGTTTGACAAAGAGGGAAAGAGCACAAAGATCAAAATATTCAATAAATAAATAATGGAATTTATATAGATACTGATGCATGCACAAAGATTATGCATTCAAGTTATAAAAAAATATTGTTACCTTCAAGCTTCCATCGTGACTTCTAATTCAACCGGAACAAAGTGTAGAAGAAGGCGAAGAAGCTTCCTTAGTGACTCTTTCAAAACTCTTCCTCAAGCGAAGCATGGGAAGCCAATCCGAAAACAAGAACATCGTAGAAGAAAGTGAAGAAGCTTCTTTATTTACTCTTTCAAAACTCTTATTAATGATAAGAGCAAAGCTAATCCTTATATGACAGAAAAAATATGATAAAAGAAGGATAAAAAGTTTCTTTAACAAATCTTTCAAAACTCTTCTACTCTACTCAACTATGCAAATACAAATACCATATTACTCGCATAAAATCGAAAAAGAATAAAAAATTTTAACAAATTTCGGGATAAGCATCCGACTTTTTTGTTTGTGCATTTTTTTACATTTTCTGTTGCAAAAAAAATTTCTTATTTTACTGAAGCAGATACACAAACAAATATACGATAATTATATTTTTTTAATCTCATATTCAATAGACACAAATCTTATAGTCTACCTTTATAATTATTTTTCTAGGGTGTCATTATTTGACAATACCTAAAAATTGGACCCAAAACTTTCGTGTTAAACGAGTCGAGTCTAGGCTCTAGGGTTCGACCTGTTTGGAAAAATGGCTCGGGTCCGGGTTAATCCTCTAACCCAAAATTGATCTGGACTGACTCGGAACCCCGCTTCGTCAGACTCGTCGCGTCATCTCGTCTCATCGCTAATCTGTATCAAGTCTCGTCGTCGTCTCGTGACACTGCATAATTTATTTATATTAAAAATAAAGAAAAAGCTTCCACATGGTTGATCTGGACTTCTCCTCAGTCGTTCAGGACCGAGAAAGCGGAAAAGAGTCATCCCTTATCAAAATCAATCATCGATGCCTCAACAACCGACCGGCTCCGGATCTACCAGAGGCTGAAATCGACGCCGCAACTACGACAGACAACGCGGAAGAGGACGGATGAGATCTCGACGGCAGTTTCACTTGACGATGATGCGATAGACGAAGCGGAAGCGGTCTGACGAGATCTCAACGGCATTTACGCTTGACGGCGCTCGACGAACAACACGGAAGAGGAAGCAGACGAACGATTACGTCTGCGATGGACGACTCGATCTCCCGCTTGACGAACAGCTCTACGAGCTAGCTTTCTCTCTGTTGAGCCTAGCTCGAGCTCAATTTTTTAGCTCGACTCGAGTTCGAGCTCAAGCTCGGCTTGATTTTCGACAGCTGAGCTCAACTCAACATTCCCCGACTCGAGCTCGACTCAACTCGTTTGCACCCTAGCTAGAGGTGAATTTTCTGGCCTTTCTTCGTGCGACTGTATAATTTTATTAAGGATAAATTTTAACACAAAACATGAGACAATATACTTCAAAATTGGTGGGCTAGAAAATTCCTGGATGTGTGATTGGCGGTCGGAGGGTTTAAAGCTGGTGGAAATCTC
>NW_021408081.1:0-786 GCF_001605985.2 Dendrobium catenatum | reverse complement strand
TTGAGTCAGTTTGTACCCTTTCTTCTTTCTTGAGTCTTTTGTATTTGGTGTTGCTCCTGATGCTTTGTAACTTGGAAGATTTCTGACTGTTCCCTAGAGTTTACTGTTTTTAGTAACATCGTCCGAGATGATTTTATATCATCCTGGATGATCAGTTCAAAAGCAGAAATCCTATTTAGGGCAACCTCATTAAAGCAGTCGTCATTATGTAAAAATATCATCCTATACGATTTTGTATCGGCTAGGATAATAGGCTCAAAACAGAAAGAATCTGCCGGTAGATCTATTTAGGAAATACTTATTTTTGGATATCGTCCAGGTGGATCGTCCAAGACTATAAAATATCATCCAGGATGATCCAGGTCAATTTTTCCAAAATTTCTCTGGAATTTAAGGAAAGCATTTATGACTTGATTGCACGATCAAATCGTCCTAGACAGTCGCAAAAAAGTTTCCAGGCCGATACGCTGGACGATTGGACATTAGATAGCTATTTTTCAGGGCGATGTTCAGGACGATATTCCATGATTTGTTCTGATCGTCCAGGATGATATATTATCATCCGGGATGATATAAACAAACTTCTTCTGATCATCTCAAATCGTCCCGGCTGATTAGGCATAAATTGCACTAATCGTACAGGAAGATATTAGTATAGTCTCGGACGATAATGTCGGCAACTTGCATTAATGAGCTCGTTTTGAGATCTTTTATTTAAGCTATGCATGAAACTTTGTAAGTGTCTTTGACAGCCATTATAGTTTCATTCTTTTGGGGAAAACTTGA
>NW_021408080.1:0-245 GCF_001605985.2 Dendrobium catenatum | reverse complement strand
ATGTTATTTCATTGATTTTGTATAAATATTAAAAATTCATAACCTTCAATAGATTTTAATTATTGAAATTTAAATTCCATTCCATTTTTTCTTTTTTTATTGACATATCTCTATTTTTGAAATTTAGATTATTTTCTCCAACTTTCTTGCCTTCTTAATTCTTATATTTTCTTGGTTTTTAACATATTTAGAGAGTTATGGCGTATAGGTTGCATTGTGATATTAATGCTGTGTAGGTCTACTAT
>NW_021408079.1:0-1452 GCF_001605985.2 Dendrobium catenatum | reverse complement strand
TTTTTATATCATAAGAGTGAATCATTTGAAGAGTTTAGGGATTTTTCAACTTGGATCAAAATAAACTATGATGTGAGATTTTGATGATTCAAAGTGATCACGAAGGAGAATTTGAAAATGAGAAATTTGAGGATTTTTGTAAAGATAAATGGATTGATCATAATTTTTTTGCACCTAGAACCCCTTAGCCGAATGGGATACTCAAAAGGAAGAACAGAACTTTAATAAAAGCTGCTTAAGCCATGTTGGCAGAATATTCACTTCTTAAATTTTTTTGGGTTGAAGCGGTTAGCACAGCATGTTATGTTCTGAATAGGGTGAACATCATATCAAACTTGAATTAAACACTCTATGAGTTACTATAAGTGGGACTAAGTGGTATTCAAAAATAAAATGAATGACTCATGAGTAGTCATTAGAAATAAGGCTAGATTGGTGGCTAAGGGGTATAATCAGATTGAAGAGATTGATTTTAAGGAGACTTTTTCCCTTGTAACTAGACTTGAAGCAATTACGGTTTTGTTAGCCTTTGCCTATTTTAGAAGATTTATATTATTTCAAATAGACGTTAAAAGTACCTTTTTGAATGGGATAATTTTAGTTGTTTATGATGAACAACCTCCAGGCTTTAAAAATTCAAAATACATAAATCATATTTTCAAATTGAAAAAGATATTAAACATATTGAAATAAGCACCTAGGGCTTGGTATGAGAGGTTGAGCACCTTCCTACTTGAGAGATCTTTTAAAAAGGAAGTGTGGATACAACTCTCTTTTTGAAAAAAATTATTAGAGGATATACTCATTGTATAAATTTATATTGACGATATCATCTTTGGATCTACAAATAAAAATCTTTGTGATGATTTTTTCAAAATAATAAGTAGTGAATTTGAGATGAGCCTAGTGAGAGATTTGAGTTACTTTCAAGGCTTTAACATTAAGCAAATTGAGGAGGGTATATTTCTTAGTCAATCGAAGTATGTTAAGGACATCCATAAAAAGTATGAAATGGATAATGCTAAACCTGTTAGTACACCTATGAGTTCCTCAGTTCAGTTGGATAAGGATCCTAAGAGAAAATCTCTTGATCAAAAGAAATTTAGATGAATTATTAGATCTTTGCTTTACTTGACAGCTAGCCGACCTGATATTATATTTAGTATTTATATGTGTGCTAGATTTCAAGTAGATCCAAAACAATCATATTCGACAGTAGTAAAAAGGATTTTGAGGTATCTCTTAGGAATTCAGAACTTAGGGATTTGATATCCTAAGTTTAGCTATTCATTTGGAATAATTAGATATTCAGATTTGGTCTTTATAAGTTGTAGGGTTGATAGAAAGAGTACTTCTAAAACATGTCAATTTATTAGAAATTCTTTAGTCTCTTGGTCCAGTAGAAAATAGACTTTCATATCCCTATCTACTACTGAAGCTGAATACATAGCC
>NW_021408078.1:0-319 GCF_001605985.2 Dendrobium catenatum | reverse complement strand
CTGGCTAATATCGCTTGAACTTTAAATATTAGTATCCTAAGATCTTAAAACTGATCAACAAACTGAAATAATTAGAATGGATCCTAATTCACTAATATTTGAATTTCAACCAAAACTCCCTTCCCTGATTTTCAATATACCTGAATTCTAGATAATTTCAAACAACTATTTGGATTAGGATCAATCCAAATTTAACTAACTATCCTACTTAGGATCTATCCAAACCCCACTAACCTTACACACACATAGAATTGTTTGCTAGTGCACCACTTCTAGAGCTAGGTTAGGCCGCTGTGATTTACTTTTCTGCTGTGTGCCG
>NW_021408077.1:0-226 GCF_001605985.2 Dendrobium catenatum | reverse complement strand
TTGAGTTTATTTTTTATGATAAAAAATATTATATGATTGTATTTAGTTTCTCCTATAATTTATTATTGTACTTATTTTTTTGAATACTAATATTCTAGGGTTCAAGATACACCAAGCACCACCGGAAGATCCAAACTTAAGATTCGGGAGTGTATGTTTAATAATTTTTTTTAAAGATAGCATGAAATGTTAATTTTTCTTGAGTCATTAATTTATCAAGGTGTAT
>NW_021408076.1:0-234 GCF_001605985.2 Dendrobium catenatum | reverse complement strand
GTTAAATGCAATTGAGTTTTTCTAATTTGGAATTTTTTATAATTAGTTTTGAATTTCTAAAGTTTGAGTATTTATTGGAATTATCTAAATTATCTAATTCAAGGGTAATTTTATAGTTTTGATCTAAACCAGCTCCAAATGGATTGGAATCACCCCCAAAGGATAGGAATGACCTGAGAAAGTGTTTCCAAGTGTTTGGAGAAAATTTAAAATTTTTAATAATTTTTAATAATT
>NW_021408075.1:0-200 GCF_001605985.2 Dendrobium catenatum | reverse complement strand
TAATACGTAAGTATAGAAAAATTCTCTCTAAGGCTTCAATTGCTGCGAATCGGGTTGGGTTGGGGTCAGGAAACCTGACCCGTTTTAAAAAACGGGTCGGGTTCGGGTTGACCCGAACAGTGCCGGGTCAGTTTCGGGTTCGACTGAGAATATCTATTTGTTGTCAATGAACTAACTCCTTACTGAATTTGGGGAACTGA
>NW_021408074.1:0-354 GCF_001605985.2 Dendrobium catenatum | reverse complement strand
TGACACTGATGAAGGTCAGACAAAGATCTTCCTTAGTCCGAGAAGATATAATTGAAAAGCGATGGGATTTCTTGAAGGATTATTCAAGGTGTCTACCATCAAGAACATTATCTGTAGGAGCCATCTTTGGGACCCACTTTGATAAATTTCTTTAATGATGGATCTCTAGGGGTACACACTAGATGTCACACCATTATTTGAATTTATTTTTTTTCTAGAGATGTTAGTCTCTATATTTGTTTTCCCTTATGTCGGGACCTTTTGGCAGTGGGTTCTTGGATATACATCCAAGTGTCACACCCCAATGCTCACCGTACATATCTTGTTTCTTTCTTTACTTTACCATCATAATAG
>NW_021408073.1:0-269 GCF_001605985.2 Dendrobium catenatum | reverse complement strand
GTGGGATGGCTTTAGATATCCAAAGAGAAAAGACAATAATCCCCAAAGGGGAGAATTGTCTCTTCGTTTGGATATTCAAGCCACGACGGATCCAAGAAGTCCAAGGAGGGAGATCCAAGGAGTCCAAGGAGAAGTGATCCAAAGAATATTGAAGACCTGAAGGCCAATATCCCACTCAAGGTCATTTGCGTCTGTCATAGGCTTAGAAATCCGGGTTGTTGGCAGTGGTGCCAGGCCACTTTACTTTTCTGCATACCCTGGGTTGTAAT
>NW_021408072.1:0-367 GCF_001605985.2 Dendrobium catenatum | reverse complement strand
GATGGTGCTTAAGCATTTGTTTGTTTTCTTTTTTTTTGCATGTTTTGTTTGATCTTTTATTTTTGTGATTTTCTTTTTTTTAATCTTTTTCTTTCTTTTCTTTTTTCGTTAATTTTTTTTTGGGTTTCTCTCTGATCAACACACACGAACACTTTTCTAAAAAATGAAAATTTTACCTCCTGTATTTTTCTTGAAAGTTGTGGTTGATTTCTCTAAAAACAGTCAGAGGAAGTGAACTCATGATTTTCTCTCTTTCTCTCTTCTTAAAGAGGTTATTTTACTTTTGATTCAAAATCATCATCATATTTTAAATTCGATTTTAAAATAGATTTTTTTCATCTCCCTACATTTTTTCTATGGGGTAGGA
>NW_021408071.1:0-264 GCF_001605985.2 Dendrobium catenatum | reverse complement strand
ATGTTGAATGTATTTTATGATGATCAAAGCTTTATTTTCACATTTATCAATGCATGCTTATATTTTGAAATTCTCTTGTATAGCGAGAATGCATTTCAAAATCCCTCATTAGACTGGTGGCATTTTAAATATTTATTCGGGTCGACATCGCGCTGCGTGCCGAGATCCCCAAATAAATATTTAAAATCTCAAAGACAAAAAGCCTATAAAAAATGTCCCTGCGAGACTGGGGGCATTTTAAATATTCATTTGGGTCGACATCAT
>NW_021408070.1:0-369 GCF_001605985.2 Dendrobium catenatum | reverse complement strand
TCGAAGATGTTGAGTTTTGGTCGTTTTGTGCACAGATATGTGTTTTCGTTACCGAAAAATGCGCCGTATTTTGTATTGTCGAAATTTTCACCGCACAACTTTTGATATGTTATTGATATGATTTTTCTACACGTTTTGAGTATTTTCTGTAACGATTCTACCGGTTATTTTGGCTATGTGCGATTTTAATCTAATTGATAAATATCAGGTTGTTTATTGATATTGATTTAGTAGAATAAAGTCTTATATTGTTGTTCTGCACGTTCTGTGGTAATTTGGTAAATTTCTGTTTTGGTAATTTTTGTGTAAATTCCGTATACAGCCGTTATGCTGCTGGATTTTCGTACGATTTCCGATTTTCCTGGAATT
>NW_021408069.1:0-229 GCF_001605985.2 Dendrobium catenatum | reverse complement strand
AAAGGGTGAGGAGAAACCCAAATTTAGAAAGGACAAAAAGAGATTACAAAAAGCATTTTGGGCGGATTCTGCATCGGATTCATTGAAGACGGAACCAGAAGATGAGACTTAAAAATTGTGCTTAATGGTAGATGATAATATAAATCAAGATGAGGTATGTGAACTTTCCTACGATCAATTTCTTGAAGTTTCAGAAAAGATTCATGTATCATATAGGAAACTAAAGAAA
>NW_021408068.1:0-204 GCF_001605985.2 Dendrobium catenatum | reverse complement strand
GGATTCCAAAGAGGAAAGGATGCCCTTTTGGGAAGTAATTCTTTTTCCATTTGGAAATCCAAATTTGGATCACCCTTTTTCTATACCCAAAGAGGAAAGAGTGGCCTTTCCCTTAAAAGGGAAGTGCCCTCTTATCCATTTGGGTAGTTTACCACAAAGAATCCAAAGAGTTTGAAGAAAAGGAGTCCAGAGAAGAACAAGATT
>NW_021408067.1:0-769 GCF_001605985.2 Dendrobium catenatum | reverse complement strand
GTTTGAAAAGTAAAGGAAAACATTAGAGAGTAATAATAAAAGAAAAGCAATAAGGAAGAGTAATCAAATATAGAGAAATCATCTGTCTGTCTGACCAGATCGAAACAGCAGAACAGGAGAAGGAAGAAAGGTCTAACATTCACCTGACCAGATCAAAACAGTGAATTGGGAAAGACTCAATGCTCACCTGACTAGATCGAAACAGTGAACATGAGAAGAAAAAGAAGAGAACCAACTGACTGCCTGACCAGATCGAAACAGCAGAGCAGAAGGGAAAAGGAAAATCCCACATTCACCTGATTTGATCGAAACAGTGAATGGGAAAAGACTCAATGCTCACCTGACCAGATCGAAACAGTGAACATGAGAAGAAAAAGAAGAGAACCAACTGACTGCCTGAACAAATCGAAACAGCAGAGCAGAAGGGAAATGGAAAATCCCACATTCACCTGACCAGATCGAAACAGTGAATGGGGAATGACTCAATGCTCACCTGACCAGCTCGAAACAGTGAACATGAGAAGAAAAAAAAGAGAACCAACTGACTGCCTGACCAGATCGAAACAGCAGAGCAGAAGGAAAAAGGAAAATCCCACATTCATCTGACCAGATCGAAATAGTGAATGGGGAAAGACTCAATGCTCACCTGACCAGATCGAAACAGTGAACATGAGAAGAAAAAGAAGAGAACCAACTGACTGCCTGACCAAATCGAAACAGCAGAGCATAAGAGAAAAGGAAAATCCCACATTCACCTGACCAGATCGAA
>NW_021408066.1:0-341 GCF_001605985.2 Dendrobium catenatum | reverse complement strand
AATCCTTCCTAATCAAGTTAACAAAACCTAAAGGAAGCTCACTAAAAAGAAAAGTGTCCCAAACAAATCTCCATGGAGGGCATATTTAGAACAAGCTTCAGCCACCCCATTACTCTCTCAAGAAACAAAATGAAACTTTATATTACGAAAAACATCTAAAAAAGAGAAATCTAGTCTTTGAATCTTCTTCATTCGATTATTGCTTCTCCTAAACTAATCTTGCAAAAGACTAATAACATTTTTTTTATCAATTTCTATAATAATACCAAGCTTATATGTCATCAATTATTTAATAACATTTTTGAAAAAAAAAAGCTAACAACTCCATTACAAAAATATCC
>NW_021408065.1:0-515 GCF_001605985.2 Dendrobium catenatum | reverse complement strand
AAAAGAAATATTGTTGTTACAAACTGAAGAAGCTAATAAAGGAGGTTTATCGGTGGACAAATTGAAGATGTTGAGGAACAAAGTGCAAGAACTAAATGTTACATTGAGTAGACTCTCTCTACTTGGTGGAACCAAAAGATCCAAAGTTAGATGGCAGCAGGAAGGAGATGTAAACTCTATTTTTTTTTCATCAATTTGCTTCGGCAAAGAGGAATGGAATTATGATTTGGCAGGTCAAAGATGAGAATGGAAGTATGGTAGATCATTTGGAGAATATTGAAATGGTTTTCTACAGATTTTTTCAGCAAAAATGGTCAGCCAGAAGTTGTAAACTGACAGATTGGCCTCCCTGTCCAGAAATTCTGCAGATTTCAAAAGAGGATGCTATTATGCTAAATCTGGATTTCACTAAAGAGGAACTTACAAAAGCTGTATTCATGCAAGGTAACAATAAATCCCAGGTTTAGATGGTATTACTTTGTCTTTTTTCAAGTTTTATTGGAAAATTGTTGAGG
>NW_021408064.1:0-260 GCF_001605985.2 Dendrobium catenatum | reverse complement strand
TAAAGGTTTCTCCAAGCAAGGTGTTCATCATTGTCTTTAAACTACTATCCTAGTTCCATGGTTGCTCTAAGGGAGATTTTCATCAACATTAGATCTAAGTTTGCTGCCTACTTTTGGAGGGAGTAAAAGGATTCCTGAGTTCTCTATCTTCACAAGGAGGGCGAAAAAGAATTTTTAGGTTCTCTACCTACTATATGAGGGAGTAAAAGGATTCAAAGTTCTCTTCCTCACCGAGTTGGTGAAAAGATTTTGTAAGAGCT
>NW_021408063.1:0-690 GCF_001605985.2 Dendrobium catenatum | reverse complement strand
AAAAGATTTGGTGGCAGTAAAAATTGGACCTTATATATGAGAGACAAGAAAAACCGTCTAAAATTGCAGAAATTTCAAGTTATCACGAAATGGATCGTCCCGTAGGATCGTGGATCATCCCGGACGATTTTACTTAAAGTGTCGAAAACGATCCTGATGTATATTGGTACGAATTATGTTCGTACACTCTAATCATCCCGTACTAACTAGGTTCGTCCGGTACAAAATGGTTATTCCATAGGTCGTTTCCAAAATCCCTGAAGGATGTAACCAACTAAGGTAAGTTGGTTCGGTTCGTCCTGGGACGAACAAGTTTTGTCCTGGACGATTTTATACATAGAGTTTCATCCAGAGACAAAGGTTAATTTCATCTAGTAAGATTTTATACAGAGAGTTTCATCTAGAGACGAAGGAAAATTTCGTCCAGTACGATTTTATAAAGAGAGTTTCATCCAGAGATGAAGGAAATTTTCGTCTAGACGAACAGTGCAAAGTGACAATCCCGAGACGTTCATCTCGGGACGAATGTTAAATTTGTCCTCGATGATTAGGACTTAGAAAAATTTCTTCCTGCCTGTTCGATCCATTGCACTTTCGAGGGCTTAATTGACATGATCGTCCTGTACGAACTAGCTTCGTCCCGTACGATCATGAAAATTATTCCCCCAAGTGTGTGTGTTGTGATTTTTC
>NW_021408062.1:0-233 GCF_001605985.2 Dendrobium catenatum | reverse complement strand
ATTAAAAAAAAAAAAAAACTGCACGTATAAGATAACGACTAATAAATCATAGGGCTGATCACGTGAATTCACAATTTCATTTATTATGTCAAGTACTATATGAAATATTAATTCTATTTAAAAAATATTCTGAATAATGTTTACACTTTATGTTAGATATATTTTTTCCTAATTTTTTTGGCATTAAATTTATCAAGGTTAACGAATGTATTTTTTTACTGATTAAATCATTA
>NW_021408061.1:0-333 GCF_001605985.2 Dendrobium catenatum | reverse complement strand
CTCTCTCTCTTTCTTTTCTCTCTCCCTCTCTCTTTTTGCTCTCTCTCTCTCTTTTCGCTCTCTATCTCCCTGTCTCTCTGTCTTTTCTCTCTCCCTCTCTCTTTTCCCTATCTCTCTCTTTTCGCTCTCTCTCTCTCTCTCTCTTTTCCCTCTATATCTCTATCTCTCTTTCTAGCATCCTCATCTCTACAACACTTGCTTGCTCTCTTTCTCTCTCTATATCTCTCTCCCTCTTTCAAGCTCTCGCTCTCTCTATCTATATCTCTCTCCCTATTTCAAACGATTACAACATTACATCTTGCATATGTCTAGATTATAACCTAAATCATACAA
>NW_021408060.1:0-849 GCF_001605985.2 Dendrobium catenatum | reverse complement strand
AAAAGATTCTTCATTGGCTCTAGACATGAAGTTTTCGTATGTATTCATAGGAGGACCCTTAGCCAAAGTCTTTTGGCGCTTGCTAGAACTTGCCATTCAAGGAATTGAAAAGATGAAAGCTTTGAAAGAGATGTGTGAGAGTGACTATTCAGTAAAAATTATCGTTAATTTTAAAGAAGAACGACTGTTCGTGCCAGACGAAATTTTTGTTCATCCCGTACGAATTAAATTCGTCCCGTACGAAAATATTTCGTATGGACGAATTAATGAGTTTTAAAAAATAACAACTTTTCGTAAACACACAATTTTCAAAGTGTCCTTTCACACAGACTTTTGACCAAGACGATTGTACAGACGAACACGTGTTCGTACAGACGAACACGTGTTCATACAGACGATCAAAATTTAATTCGTTTTAATGGCAGTTGAAAACTGTCCCCCGCTATGAACTGACATTTGTTCGTCTGGACGAACTAAAGGTTCGTACAGACGAAGTTTATAATAAAAATTGTCTTATCCATTCAACTGCTGCAATCAATCGTCCCGACGTTTGACAAAAAATATTTCGTCCCGGAGGATTAACACAAAATTTTTGAATTTTTATATTTTTATCAAAGAAAACCAAAATAAACACACAAAACACAATAAACAACGACAAATGCATAGACTCTAAATAAAAATCACTAAAAAACAAACAAAAATTAGAAAAATAAAATCATAAACACATAAACTATGAAAACAAAACATCAATGTTGCAAAAATATTTTTATTTAAGCATTTAAATTAATTACACCAAGCCTTATTCTTAATGCACTGAAAGTATAAAAGGCTAAAGGTTTTGTAAAAATG
>NW_021408059.1:0-274 GCF_001605985.2 Dendrobium catenatum | reverse complement strand
TCGTCTGAAAGAGTAGCTATATAAGGTTTAATTTCTTGACCTTCTTATTCTCCTTCTATGGGATCATAAGTGGATTGGGCATCACGTGAAGAAGAATACCGAGCATCTATGTCTTCCTTGCCGTTTCACCAGTCGGATAGGGGGCTTCTTCACCTTCTTCTCCTCCTATCGGCTCAGAAGTCACTAGGGCATTGTGTGTTCAAAAATTTTGAACTATGAATGTTGGATCAGAAGCCTAAATAGTTTTGTATTTAGTGGTTAGTTTGATTGTGCA
>NW_021408058.1:0-301 GCF_001605985.2 Dendrobium catenatum | reverse complement strand
ATTGCTCTGCCATCTGTCATCAATAGTAGTTGGACCATTTACCCTCTTTCACCTTAGTAGGGCGATTATTGACCATCATCTGACCGTATCTGACTTGCCTTCTTTAGTCCTCGACCAGCTTAGCATCAACGAGCTATGATTACATATTGATGGGACAACTATGTACCAAGACACCACTCCTACATCCTTTTGAACCCTATAAAGTGGGTTGGATCTTCTTCCCGAAACTTCTTAGGCTCTTCTTTCTTAGAAGCACGCATGGTAAAAATACAGTGTGGAGGGAAAAGTAGCTAAAGATATG
>NW_021408057.1:0-201 GCF_001605985.2 Dendrobium catenatum | reverse complement strand
TCCCTCTTAAGTCTTATCAACAAGAAGAATATGAACAACAAAAAGTATAAACCAAGGTACTTCCTCTTGAAAATTTCTACTAAAGAAAAAAATTAAGAAAATTCATGTAGATTATCTTCAGCTAGGGCGGTTAAACACGATTGTTGGCCTGGGAGGTGAGGGCATGGGAGGCTTTTGGCGGGCCGGGGTTCTGTTGACGAA
>NW_021408056.1:0-377 GCF_001605985.2 Dendrobium catenatum | reverse complement strand
TCATAGTTATACACTTATACATTAAGCATTACATATTAAAAAAAAAATAATTCATTAAGCATCAGTCAACGAGATATTCAGAAATCAGAATGTCACAAACTCTAAACTCACAAAGTCACAAAACTCACATTGCCATCAGAATATTCAGAAATCACTAAATGTCACAAAGACACAAACTCAGATAATCAGAGTTCATGCATTAAGAAATCACTAAATCAGAATGCCATTAAGCTTCAGCCCAGCGCCCAGGTGCACAGCAGCCCCAGACCGTTTCTTTTTCTGTTCAGATTTCAGAATTCACAGACATAATCAAATAAATATGAAACAGCCAAATACTCAAATTCTAAGCTATAAGTTATAACATTATAAGCAATTAA
>NW_021408055.1:0-249 GCF_001605985.2 Dendrobium catenatum | reverse complement strand
ATGTAAGGTCGTATAGATGACTTCCTTTTGTATAGAATTGTACCAAACAAATTCGTTCATTTTGAACTATTCGTACAGTACAATGTCAGGTCGTACAGATGACTGATATAGTATGAAATTAGGTTCATACAAGATCATACCATATAAATATATTTATTTTTGAACTATTCATACATTACGATCTGAATTTGTATAGAACGACTGATAACGTAAAAAACTAAGTTTGTCCCAATTCATATCAAATGAAGC
>NW_021408054.1:0-1007 GCF_001605985.2 Dendrobium catenatum | reverse complement strand
ATATATATAATTTTTAATACTTTATAATTTTCTTAACATATATTAGATCTAATATGTTTACTCTCAGGTTATTGAAAGAAGGGGTGTAAAATATTGGTCCAATTCCAACACTGTCAGAAAATTACGGTTTCATGTTGACCCGTTTAACAATTTGGTCATGTTCGGATTCCAAGGTTAGGTTCGGATTCCAATTTATGACCCTTTTGAAAAATCGAATCAGATCCGGGTCAACCCATTAACCTGAATTTGACCTAAGTTATGGTTGCCCACCTGCATTCATGCACCCGCTCAGGCTCTAGTGCTTCGCTACACTACCCGCACATTCGCGCTCATACCTCCAGGTCCCAACACCCTCCCTCGCACCTCGCATTTTCGCTCGAACTCAGCACTCGTGCTCGAGTCATACAACTCGTGCTCACGTCTCGCTCTGCATGCTCACGTTGAGCATCTCGCACTCGCGCTCCCCCTTGGCCCACACTCTTGCACAGTTATTTCGCTCACTTATTTCTTTGCTCGCAATCTAGGTTAGCGAGTCGAGTTCTAGTCTGAACTCCTGACCAATTTGCCTAATCAAGTCAGTATCGAATTGGTTTAGTTGATTGGTCAATTTCAAGTATGATTCGAACCCGGTACGAAAACACATTTTGACATCCCTAATCGAATTGCTGACGTTTCATATGACCAAACCATCTAGGGAAACTCTCTCATTTAAATTAAAGTCAAATTCTCATGTAAATTATTAATTAAGGTAATAAAAAATTAAAAAGTAAATACAATTATATTATTAGATAATTAATCAGATTATGCATACACAATAATTTAATTATATTTATTTTATAATTTTAGTTCTAGTATTCTAATATAATCTAAATACTATTAAAAATGACGCTCTTTCTCTCTTTCGCTCCCGGGGGTGGGCTAGGGCTTTTGCCCTAGCCGTCGTCTCTTTGTGCCGCTGCATGTGGTGTTTCGGGTAGTTTTCTGCGCTTTTTTCGTGTGAATCTCGT
>NW_021408053.1:0-441 GCF_001605985.2 Dendrobium catenatum | reverse complement strand
CTCAATGATCAAAGTTCTTTTATTGAATACCCTATAAAATTTTCCAACATTTGAGTATCTAACAAAAATTCCTTCATCTAATTTTGGATCAAATTTTTCTAAGGTGGATTTTCTAATATTATGAATGAACACCTTGCAATCAAAAACATACTAATATAAAAAATTAGGTGTTCTTCCTTTTAGCAAATCGTAGGGTGTTTTATTTAATTTAGATCATATATTCATCCTATTCAGAACAAAACATGCAGTGCTAACCGCCTCAGCTCAAAAATATCTAAGAAGTGAGTATTCTGCCAACATTACTCAGGTGGCTTCTATTTATGTTCTGTTTTTCATTTCTACTATCTCATTCTGCTGAGGGATTCTAGGTGCAAAAAAGTTGTGATCAATTCCTTTTTCTTTACAAAAAATTTTCAAATCTCTCATTCTCAAATTCTCCTC
>NW_021408052.1:0-317 GCF_001605985.2 Dendrobium catenatum | reverse complement strand
CATAAATGGCTAACAAATTTGACATCACAATCGGACGTGATACTGTGGGGAAGTCCGTGTAGCCGGATGATTTCCTTAAAGATTATGATGGCTACGTTGAGAGCATCAAACGTCTTCTTACATGCCAGGAAATGTGCCATCTTGGAGAATCGGTCGACTACGACCATGAATGAATCGACACATGTTTTGTTCGCGGTAAACCCAATACGAAATCCATGCTCACATCTTCCCAAATTGAATTAGGGACCGGCAAGGGTGTGTAAAAGCCCATATTTTGAGTATTCCCTTTATAAATTTGGCAAACCGGACACCGTTCA
>NW_021408051.1:0-213 GCF_001605985.2 Dendrobium catenatum | reverse complement strand
TTGATTAAGCTTGATTTTAAATCTTTTGTTCAAGTTTGCACTTAATATGTTAATGTCCACATCCTTGTCCTTTGAGTTCAATCAAGTCCACTGTGGTACTTGTAGAGTCCAAGTTCATGTCGTCCAAACCAAGTCCATGTTCCAAATTGTTCCAAGTTTGACTTCAGTTCGAGTTCAATCCACTTGATGTATAAATCAAGTTCCATCTCACTT
>NW_021408050.1:0-1318 GCF_001605985.2 Dendrobium catenatum | reverse complement strand
GAGGGGAAAATGGACTCACGAAAATTTGGAGGCCGTCATTGGAGACAATAGCCCAGTCCTTTGACGCAGGCTTCGATTTTTATATGTAAAAGGGATAAAGATCGTCCTGTAGGAGCCTAAAGGCCGTCAATCTCCGATAAAGACCTGATACTCCAACACAAACTCCGATTTTTCTTTGTAAAATGGGGGAAGATTGTCTTGTAGGAATTGTAAGACCGTCAAACTCCAGTAAATATCCGATCCTCTAATACAGGCTCTGACTATCCTCTATAAAAATTGTGAAAATTGTCTTATAGAAATTAGATATTAACTAATGTTTGTATTTGTAATATTATTAGACGGTGATTTTTTGGGATTAATATGTGATGCAAGCTCATAATCCTAAAAAAATAATCTTATTCACCGAGTCTTAATCCTTTTATCATTAAATCTTTTTAAACATTTTATCATATACAATTAGATTATTAATTTCTAATTCCATTATTGGATTTATCTTATTGAATAATTGCATAATTAAATCAAATAAAAAATCATATTTATTTCTACCATTTAACAGTTATTTTTTGAAAAAAAAATGATAATTACTAATTTATTTGATTATCAGGCATTTGTCTTGGTATCCTTATAAGGTTTTTTATTTTTAATTCGTACTTCATACTTCACAAAAAATTATCTTGATTGGGCACGAATCTTGAGACATATCCTAAGTTGGGAACTTCCAAAATTAAATTTTGGACCGTCCAAACTCTTTTTTCAACAAATTTATAGTCAAATTAAACATCTTGAGGAGATGAATCCAACGACACTGAAATCGGTATGATCTGAGCTCAAATCGGCCCAAATCAAGGGACCGAGTCGTTTTTTGGAAGGTTTAAAACATTAATTGGATGATCAAATAATCTCTAAATATGTCACATTTATAATCGAATCGAGCTGCTCGACTAGACTGATTCAACGAGCCCAAATTCGCTTAATTTTGACATCATTAAGTCACTTAAATATTTAAAAAAATTTATATGATTGAGGAAATCAATATAGGCCATCCGACTGACCATTCCAAAATTGCCATGGATATTTTCTATATTTATGGGATGTGTCACTCATGAAAATTAAATAAATAGATTCACACTCTCTATATGAGGGGGACCTTAGGGCGCCGGAGATTGGGGAGAGTTCTGAGGCTTCAAGAGCTCCAACATCATCGCCGACGAACCTCTATCAACTGTCGTCAAACCAACTCTCGGCCATCGACATCTATTGGACTTCTACTGGACCGTTGTTAGACCACTGCCTGACCACCAGTTGTCCTCGGACTTCT
>NW_021408049.1:0-936 GCF_001605985.2 Dendrobium catenatum | reverse complement strand
CATTGTCCTGTGTTTTTCCTTTCTTCTTCTTGTGGTTCAAACTTAATTAAAAAAAAAAAGAAACAAAATCGCCTTTCTTTCCTTAAAATACTAAGGAAACTTTAGACAACTCTTAAAAGATAAGACATATATCATATGCATGTAAAAGAAAACTTTCAGTCCTCACAACTGTCAATAAACACACTTCTGTAAAATTGTATGATCAACATATTTGCTGCAAATGTCCTAATGTAAGAGCTAGTGTTATCGTCAGAGCCGGATTTAAGGGGGGCCTAAAAACTATTCTGCCTTAAGCTTGGAGGGTATTATGGGAAGAAACTGTGAAAGATGCTCACAAAGTGTTCGACCAGATGCCTCATTGATGTTACCATTTTATTTCATTTTCTGGTAATCTATGTTTTTAAATTATTATTATTAATTTCTTTTTTTTAATTTGTTGTGACAATTATTTTCATTATTTATATTGACATCTGTATGGCTTGCCCAAAGTGTTCGATGGCATGCCTATCAGCACCGATAATTTCCTGGTTATAGGCCAAAGATGATTTTTTTCTTAAACTTTTTCTCTTGCTTTTATTGTTGATAATTCAAAAAGCATATTCAACCTATTGGGTGAAAAAAATTGAAATTATGCCCCGCTATAAATTTTTTTTGGCTCCGTCACTAGTTATCGTGAACGAGTTTTTTTTATTTTTGAATGCTTAAAAACACAAATCAGAAAAAAACCTAATCACTTAAATACTCAATTTCTGAGCATCTTCTTCTTCGTATCTATGCTAATATAATAAACAGAAGGGTGAAAATTGTTGGTGCTCTTGAGGCTTCAGGCTCTCTCCAATCTCTAGCCCCCTACGCCCCCCTCATGTAAAAAGTGAGGGTTTATTTATAGATTTTTATGAGTGGCACACTTCAACTGTCAATAAACACACTTCTATA
>NW_021408048.1:0-451 GCF_001605985.2 Dendrobium catenatum | reverse complement strand
AAGAAATTTCATTTAGTGGATCTCCAAAATTTTGCTTAGATTTCACACTACGATCTTTGTTTAGTGGATCTCCAAAAATTTATTTGGATGTCACACTAAAATTTTCTTTCTTCATAGATCTCTTGGATGTATCAATAGATGGTTGAGATACTGATTTCCTTTGTTTTTTGCTTTGTGATGCGGACAATGTTGGAGAATTTTCTGATTTGTCTTTATTGATTTGTCAGGTGATTTTTGTACCATCGGCCCTATGCTTTCTGCTTTGGCAGGCTTGTTGAAGGAGTAGATCTCGATGACCTAAACCCTTAGGTTTGTATTAGGTCGAAGGAGAAAAGTCATCGGTCCAGCGCTTTGTGCATAACGGACTTGTTGATGACGAAATCCTCTTAGTTCAGCCTTGGGATTTTCACGAACTTTGGGATAATTTTCTTCGGTCCTTTGCTTTGTGCTT
>NW_021408047.1:0-303 GCF_001605985.2 Dendrobium catenatum | reverse complement strand
CATCTAGTAATTTCAATTGGTATCAGAGCAATTTCACATGAGCCTATCACTTTCTTGGTAGTGTTGTCTCCCAATGTTACTTTGCCTCCAGTTATGGTCTCCAGTAGGATGAACTTCTTTATATCTCCAGTCATGTGTCACGAGCAGCCACTATCCAGGTACCACATGCTCTCACTAGGTCTTTTATGAGAGCATCCCTACAATTTCATTCAAACATTATATTTGGGAACCCAAGTGAGTTTGGGTTCCTCCTTATGCTTGCATTTATGAGATATATGCATGTTATGCTGTGATGGATGCAGT
>NW_021408046.1:0-258 GCF_001605985.2 Dendrobium catenatum | reverse complement strand
TTGAATGAAATTATTGCCTATATAACTTTATAAGCTGTTGCAAATTAATTAGGTGGACAGTATTAATTTCTTAAGAAGTATTACAAACTTTTTTTCCTTCTAATGAAAAAAAAAACTTTTGAAAACAAATACAAATGTTGGAATACGAATAAAAAATTTAGATAAATCTTCACAAGGACTAAATTTAGAAAAAAAAAAGGTTTAATAGTGCAATATTTCCTATCAAATTTAATCTAAAAATTTTTTACCTTATATGTT
>NW_021408045.1:0-351 GCF_001605985.2 Dendrobium catenatum | reverse complement strand
TAAGAGTACACGTTTTAGATATCATGGATCTATTGTTTAGAGTGATGGTGAAATAAATGGGGATATTATCAGCAGAATTCAAGTTGGATTGTTGAAATGGAGGAATGCATCGGGCTTGTTATGTGATAGAAATGTACCTATCTAACTTAAGAGAAAATTCTATAAGATGGTAGTGAGGTCTGCAATGCTTTATGTTGTCGAATGTTGGCTATTAAAAGAGAAGCATAATACTAAGTTAAGTTTGGCAGAGATGAGGATGCTCAGGTGGATGAGTGGCTTTAATTTTAGAGATAGGTTACGAAATGAGCATATATGTGAAAAGGTTGGAGTAGCTCCAGTAGAAAATAAGAT
>NW_021408044.1:0-518 GCF_001605985.2 Dendrobium catenatum | reverse complement strand
GGCACCATCCTAGTTTGCCAATTTTGGTCCTCTGTGTAGAGCAAGTTTCCTCCTCACATGACCATTCGTTAGTGGTGGAGTACGCCCTTCGTGGCACCATCCCATTTTGCCAGTTTTGGTCCTCTGTGTGGAGCAAGTTTCCTCGCCACATGACCATTTGCTAATGGTGGAGCCCTTCGTGGCACCATCCTAGTTTGCCAGTTTTGGTCCTCTGTGTGGAGCAAGTTTCCTCCCCACATGACCATTCGCTAGTGGTGGAGTACGCCCTTCGTGGCACCATCCTAGTTTGCCAGTTTCAGTCATCTGTGTGGAGCAAGTTTCCTCCCCACATGACCATTTGCTAGTGGTGGAGTACGCCCTTCATGGCACCATCCTAGTTTGCCGGTTGATCTGTCCATTAGGAGTAAGTCTTCTATCAGCATCCTATGAACCTAAGGTTTGGTGATGCCCTTTCTTAGAACCAAAGCTATGTATTCTTTATTTTGGTTTCCAGTTAATCTGCCTATTTGGAGTAAGTC
>NW_021408043.1:0-202 GCF_001605985.2 Dendrobium catenatum | reverse complement strand
TGGCCCGATTTGGCCTCCGATCGGACGTTCCTCTAGGTCCGGTTGGAGGACGTAATAATTGTTCTAGAGGAGGAATACCGATTGTACAAGTAATGTGAATGGTGATGACCATGAGATGGATTTAATCACGCCATCATGACTTTTTTAGAATTATTGTTGTCTTTGTTCTCAAATCAATAACTGCATTGTCCTTCTTTCTTCT
>NW_021408042.1:0-241 GCF_001605985.2 Dendrobium catenatum | reverse complement strand
CTTGCATGCGAGTAAATAACTAGCGTGCTAAGTTTCATAATTTACAGAAGACTCTTCATTTTCAAAATCATAAATTTCAATCCTTTAAGCAAAATTCAATCTCTTTCAAAACCTTTCAAATCAACCTTAATCGTCATTGTGATGTGTCTTTTACAATAGTCTATTGTAGTTGAACACATGAAATTCAAACTCTTGATCAAACCCGGATTTTGACATTTCACTCTAAGCTAGTCGGTGCAGT
>NW_021408041.1:0-230 GCF_001605985.2 Dendrobium catenatum | reverse complement strand
ATATTAAAACCCCTATCACAAAGTTGACTTATACTTAACAAGTTATGTTTTAAGCATTAAACTAATAATTATTTTCAATAAAGAAATTGTTCTTATTGCCAATCATACATGTATCTACCACTCTCATAGTGGTATCATCTCTTAGTGTCGCTTTGCCTCTAGCCCTAGCCTCCAGTGACATGAATTGAGTTGTGTCTCCAATCATATGTTTCGAACATCCACTGTTCAGG
>NW_021408040.1:0-503 GCF_001605985.2 Dendrobium catenatum | reverse complement strand
TATATCGGCCAGGATGATTAGACACAAGAGATCATCCCGAGGAGTCAAGCCGGACGACCGTTGAAAAGCAGATCATCCGGGCTGATTAGGTGTATCGTCCAGGATGATGCGCAATAATTGATCGTATCGATCAAAATTAAAACATTTGAAATCTGTGCCACATGTATCATCCAGGATGAATAGTGGATCGACCAGGACGATTGTCCAATAATGGATCGTCCGGGGCCGATTTTAAGGATTATAAACGCATTGACATGTGGATCGTCCAGGACCATCTAGTGTATCGGCCAGGACGATGACCATAAATGCATCGGCCAGGATGAAAATTGTATCGGCCAAGACAATCAAGATGATTGTAGAAGAGAATGATCATATCGTCCTGGATGATAAGAGATCATCCGGGACGATGCGTTATAGAAAGCTTAGAAAAGTTCAGCAAATGGAATTTTGAAGAGAAATTATCATATCATTCAGGATGATAGAGGTATCGGCTAGGACGATGT
>NW_021408039.1:0-239 GCF_001605985.2 Dendrobium catenatum | reverse complement strand
ATAGTTAATTACCCCTCACGATAACGAGAGAGAACTTTCGATTAAGGCTAGTCGTCAATCAGATACATAGAAATATGTGGTATCTGGCATATAGTAGCAGCAATAGACATTTGTATTTGAAAATGTTGGATTTGGAAATTGGTTGGAAGTTGGGAATTTGGGAAATTTGAATCTTTTGGAGGTTTGGAAATTTGCGTTGAAAGAGTTTGATATTTAAAATTAGAAATTTCACCATCTAG
>NW_021408038.1:0-417 GCF_001605985.2 Dendrobium catenatum | reverse complement strand
ACAATTACTTCTCATTGCTTCGATCTTGTTCACTCAGACATCTGGGGGCCTTCACCGGCTACCTCCATGCAAGGCTATAAGTATTACGTTGCTTTTATTGATGATTACTCGAAATTTTCTTGGATTTTTCCTTTAATTCACAAGTCAGATGTTTTCACCACGTTTATTACTTTTAACAAAATGATCAATAACAAATTTAACAAAACTATAAAAATTTTCCGATCCGATGGTGGAGGTGAGTTCATCAATAGTAAGTTCCAACAATTATTCAAGAATCTTGGCATCCTTCATCAGTACTCATGCCCGTACACGCCGGCTCAAAACGAAGTTGCAGAAAGGAAGCATTGGCACATAGTTGAAACCATGCGCAGCATCCTACTTGACGCCAACCTTCCAGTCAAATTATGGGTTGAAGCC
>NW_021408037.1:0-405 GCF_001605985.2 Dendrobium catenatum | reverse complement strand
TGTCTCCTTGTTGAGGGCTCTGTAATCAACACAGAACCTCCAACTCCCATCCTTCTTTTTTACCAGCAGAACTGGGCTAGAGAAAGGACTCACACTGGGCTGAATGATCCCTCCCTCTAGCATTTCTCCCACCAACTTCTCAATCTCATCTTTCTGCACCTGAGGGTATCTGTAAGGTTTGACACTGATAGGGGACACTCCCTCTTTCAGGATAATCTGGTGCTCCCGCTCTCTGTCAGGTGGTAGTCCCACCGGAGGTTGGAAAACATCCTCAAACTCCTGCAGAAAGGGCTGAACTAACGCAGGAATGTGTTTTTCTTCCTCCTCCTGCTGATCCTCCAAGCTCTGCAACTCCACAAGGAAACCTCCTCCTTCCTCATGGATAATTTTCACCATCGACCTGAG
>NW_021408036.1:0-256 GCF_001605985.2 Dendrobium catenatum | reverse complement strand
CAGCCACTTGCCGCCGATCCTCTCTGAGTGGCACAACCCGTGGAATTATGCACTTAATGCTTGCTTAACGGCTGCTTTAAATCAGCCATATTAAGCAAATGATAACTGGCATTTGATTTTCAATTTGAATTTCAAAACCTGCTTATGACGTACACCCACAAAAGGAAACCTTCCTTTTTATTGAAATCTGATTCTTTACTACAGGTTTTATTTAAAATGTGTTGCTTAATTGTGTGGGCCCCATTTGATTATATAA
>NW_021408035.1:0-256 GCF_001605985.2 Dendrobium catenatum | reverse complement strand
ACTTCCCAACAACAAACTCAACTCATTCAGCTCTCCAAAAACATGCAAAAGTATGCTCTCCAAATCTCCCAAACACAGTAACTCCTTGGCAACACAACAAACTCTCGAAACTATACTCAATAGTAGCCTTAAAACATCTGTTTTTGTGCTCTCTAAACATTATAAACTCTCAAATATGTTATAAGTACCACATACCTGCAAACAAGTAAACAAGAATTAGTGCGTCATAAATAAATTAAATTAATGCTAGAAAATA
>NW_021408034.1:0-266 GCF_001605985.2 Dendrobium catenatum | reverse complement strand
TTAGTACAAGAATTTTAATTTTTATACTAAAAAGCTGTTTTAAGAATCAATAAGAAAACCATCCCAAACGAAACCTAAGTTTTTTTTCTAATTTTTCCTTTTAAAAACTCCTTTCTCAATCATAGTTTTAAAAATACTTTCTAAAAAATAGTATTTTAAAGTCTAAAATTTAAAATAACTGTAAAAAAGCTATCTTTTAAACACAAAATATTTTTTACTAATTGATTTTCTTACCACAAAAATTGATCAAAAGCTTTTTCAAACAA
>NW_021408033.1:0-1251 GCF_001605985.2 Dendrobium catenatum | reverse complement strand
ACAGGAAAAAATTTTTTAGTTAACTTAAAAATGTCTTCCTTTACACAACAAACCTAGCATGATAAAGTTTATTCAATCACAAGTTCAAAACATATAGGCACAATCACATAACTTTCTTAGCCTTCCTCCCAAGAAACACTTGGTTTATGGTCCTTAATCTGATTATCTTCATCCAATCACTATCCTAGTAGGAATTAAATCATTCTTCTCATTGAATATTTCTATTAAGCTTCCATTTCATACGAACATAATGAATAAGATTTTCCCTAGAAGTAACAATCTTATGTTTAATCCCAAAATTTTCTTAGGATGTCTCAAACCTTTTTTTCTTTTTTCATAAAAGTGGCTTCCTCCATTATTAATAATCACCCTAGATACTCTAAACTTTTGTCTTTATTTCTTAATCAAATCTTTTTATTATTTTTCCACTTCTAATTTCTTAGCTAAATGATCCTTAATCCACCTAATCTATCCTAAAGCACAACTCATCACTATAATCATTAAAGAATTGCATGGATTTAAATACATAAAAAGAAACTTCTTAATCTTGAATTTTTATTATCAAATCTCCTTTTTGAACAATAACTATAAATCTACCCATTGCTAAGGAAGGCCTATCAAGGATGATTTGGACTATCTTATCTTATTCTATATCTAGAACTTACTAGCTTCATTAAAACATATTATATAACTCCCTAAGGACAAATAAGAGATCTATCAATTAATTAAAGAGACATAAAGGTTAGTTAAACCTTATTTAGGTTTAGTCAACTAAAAAGGGATAAGGGAATAAAATTATATCTAGCTCCTTGGTCACATTGTGCCTTATCAAAAATTCTGTCCCATATGGCATAAGGAATAGTGAAACTACCTAAATGCTTTTATTTTTATGGGAGTTTCTTTTTGATAGTTGCTATAATCCTTAGTTAATTCCATACTCTCAAGATATAAATAATGGCATAAAATTTTTTAAAACTATTTTAAAAGTTTGAATATGATAATTTAGAAATTGTGAACTTGGGTGTTGTGCCACTAGGATGCAAGATGCTCCATCACTAAGCTCTTTAGAATTTTATAATTGAATGTAAATGATGGTTGTGTTGTGCTTTAGTACTTGTAATTATGTGGTATGATGCAATGAAATGATTTCTTTAATATTTAAACCTAAATATATTCCCTTTTCACCATCCTTCCTCATTGCATTTGCTAGATCGGAAGAAAAGAGAGAAGAAGAAGAGGGGGAAGAGGGGG
>NW_021408032.1:0-216 GCF_001605985.2 Dendrobium catenatum | reverse complement strand
ACTATTTAGACATTTGGCATTTAGTTGTGCTAAGTCATATTCTTCTATAGATCAATCTGCAAAAGGTGTTTCTACCTTAACTCCATCAACTAATCTAGTTGGTTTTGTGTAACCTTCCTGGACTAGCATCCACATGCGATAATCAAGTGACTGTAAGAAAGTAGACATGAGTGTTTTCAAAAAATCAAAAAGAATATTGTCAAATAGTGGAGGTCT
>NW_021408031.1:0-281 GCF_001605985.2 Dendrobium catenatum | reverse complement strand
AAGACGGCCTTCCGGACACATGAGGGCCATTATGAGTGTAACAGCAGTTTTGTTCATATCGTCCGGGCCGATCGTGGATCGTCCCGGGACGATCAGTGCAAATTTTGTTCCAGAATTGTACAGAAGTTACAGGAATGTTTTTCGGTTTTTCCTGTAAGGATCGTCCGGGCCGATCTGGGATTGTCCCGGGACGATCAGAGCAATGCAAAAGTCAGAGAATGGAGGTTTTTATCGTCCAAGAAAATTAATTATCATCTTGAGAAATCGTCCAAGGCCGATGG
>NW_021408030.1:0-313 GCF_001605985.2 Dendrobium catenatum | reverse complement strand
AACCACTATAAATCTCTTTGTTCTTGTTTCTTGCTTCTGCATTTATTTTTTTGTGGTGTGATTTTGGTTTATGTGATTTTAGTTCTTTGAGAAAGGAAAATTTTTAAAATACCAATTCACCCCCCCCCTCTTGGTTAGCTTGGGCCAGTTCTATAGGACTTAACATCCCTAACAAACTTTTAAGTGGTATAAGAGCGAGATTCATAAAAATTGAGTTTGAAAACTTTTTAAATTTAGATCCATGGTTAATTTTGGGAATCGTAATACACCGAAAGCGTATTCCATTACCCGACCACCTTTGTTTGATAATATC
>NW_021408029.1:0-1113 GCF_001605985.2 Dendrobium catenatum | reverse complement strand
CCGCCAGCTGAAAATGAAACCTTAAAAAGTAATTAACACGAAAGCCAATTAATAAGGTATTGGATGGGTGTAATTAAGTTTCAGAAGTAAAAGGAAGATTTTTAGAGGAGATATGGCATGCCGGAGGGATCAAATGGAGGATAATTAAATGACTTAGATTTGTAATCATCTATATTATTTTTTTAATGTTATTATGCTTTTTGAAAATAATAAATAATTAAAAAAAGGGATGAGAACCAAACACTTGTTGATATGATCTGGATTCAATAAAGAATAGCTTTTGAGCTCATCTACTTGCCCTCATTACTTCAGAACAAACAAGGTGTAATTGTAACCTTCTATTCAGGGAAAAAATTCTTAGCCACCCTTTGCCCATTTCCTTTTTGCACTACTACAGGTTTCACAACTTGCCCAATATCTTTTGGGCTCATTGTCTTTGTTTTTAAGTGCCTCCATTCATGCTAAGACAACTAAACTTTGTGCTTCTCTCTATCACTCTCTCCCTCATTTGACTTTGCTTCCTTCCAAACTTTGGAAAATAATTAAAACTCAGAAATCTCTGCAATAAGAGAAGATTATCCCACGAGCCAAAATTGACCAGCTGGGACACAGAAGGCAACACAGTAGAGGGGAGAATCGAGTGGCTTAGCTCTCAGTTGATTGGAAGAGAAGAAGAGTTCAATACCCCATTTGGGAGGTGAGTTTTCACCTATGTTGATCATACTGCTTCTGGGAGGTGCCTGCACCATATTGAAAATTTCATGCTCAACAAGTCCTCCCTTTCTATGGTACTAATCATATCGTTCCATCTCTGTTATTTAAGGCTTCATTTGGGACGGCTTTCTTACTTCTTTCTGAAGCAGTTTTTAGTAATTTTTTTTAAAGTTTAAGTAATTTTTGTACTAAAAATTTGCTTTTGAAAGCAGTAAAAATGCCGTCCCAAATGAAGCCTAAGTTTGATCCATGTCACGTGCTTAGTATGTCACATGCTTAATATCGATATAATGATTCAATATTATAAATATTATCAGTATCTAAATCAATAATAATAATAATCCAGTGGTAGGAACAGTAAAATAATACTGTTGCGTGCGAGAATATACGCGGCGGTAG
>NW_021408028.1:0-415 GCF_001605985.2 Dendrobium catenatum | reverse complement strand
AATTAGTCTTTAGGTCTAAGTCCGCTTTTACGGTATCCTATTGACGTTCTAGCTTAAGTCCGCTTTTACGGCAGCCATCCAGTTTAAATCCGTCTTTAGGTATATGACCGCTTTTACGGCATCCTATTGACTTTCTGGCTTAAGTCCGCTCTTACGGCAGCCAAACCTGATTAAATCAGTATTTAGGTCTAAGTCCGCTTTTACGGCATCCTATTGGCTTTCTGGCTTAAGTCCGCTTTTACGACAGCCATCCAGTTTAAATTCGTCTTTAGGTATAAGTCCTCCTACGGCATCCTATTGATATCTTTGAAGTTAGGAGTAAGAATCCCTAGTGGCATCCTAATATTCATCCCGAGGAGAATTATAAGCATCCCTAGTGGCATCTTCTCTTCATTAAATTTTAAATATTAAATCC
>NW_021408027.1:0-1133 GCF_001605985.2 Dendrobium catenatum | reverse complement strand
TGTGCTGGATATTATGAGTTAATTGGTAACGATGCGAAAATAATTGTAACAGATAATATAGGTTGTATAAGTGATTAATACTAGGAGTGTTAATAAGTGATATGACCTGAAAATTCAACTTGAATATGACCCGAAAAATTCAGATTCAAGGCAACTCGATAAAGAAATTGGTCGGGTTTGTGTCCTACTTATGGAACTATTTATAATTCGGGTCATGTTCAAGTCAACTCGATAACTCCAGATCAACACGAATTGACGCGAGAACAACCCCTAGTCTCGCTACTCTTGTCTCGCATGTGTGACTCATGCGGCACACACCCCCGCGGTTCGAGCCTCTCCCCTGACCTATTACACTGCGCCCCTCGCCCCAGTCGCTTGCTCTCCCCATTCGTGCTTGACGTAACAGCATGTGGTCCTCTCTCGCCCAGTCGCACTCGCCCCACTATACTCATACACACCCTCTCGAACACTCACACTCACGTTCTCAAGCAGTCCTATCAGGCCACCCTCGTCTGCAGCACAGTCGTGCAACTCACGCTCACACTCAAAAGCTCGCATCACGCTTTCGCAGTCGCAAGTCTGCAGGTCGAGACAGATTCGGAGCTGAATTTTTAACTCGTTTTCAAAATTAGGTCGTGTTCAAAACAGCTGAATTGGACCCAAGTAGATTCTGGATTTGACCCGAATACCCATTTTGACACCCCTAATTAATAGACATGTTACACGTATCATATTAAATTTTAGGTAGAATTAGGCATCACATAATGTAATGAATTAGCCCACATTTACTAGTATAATTTATTGTACTTTTCTTTTATTAATAGGGAAATTTACATGCATACCACTATATTTCTAACTATTTACATATCTAACACCTCGAAGGTTAATATTACTCTTATACCATCAAAAACTCAATCTTTACATCACTTTTACAATTCCATTTAGGTTGGACCTCACGCCGTATTTCTTCCCGCCTAATTTTCCCATTCGCGAATACCTCTTCTCACGAACTTAGTCGATCGGGAATACCTCTGCTCGCTGCTTGCGATCAGGAATACAGACCTCTGCTCGCGATCGGGGATACCTCTGCTTGCTGCTAGCGTCACTGGTTTAGCTTGCGAACTTGGGGGGTT
>NW_021408026.1:0-284 GCF_001605985.2 Dendrobium catenatum | reverse complement strand
TATTATTTAGCTGAAATCAGTCGTTTTGAAGAGAGAGAAAAATAAAAAATAAATAAATCTCTGATTTTCTGAGGAGAGAGAAAGTCGAGGGCAAAAGTGGAAAAGTTAATTTTTGGGCGACGCCGGGTCCTTTTCGTCCGTCGAGATAGTTCAGGAAATTGGTGTACGCAAGGTAAGACACATTCTGCCTTTTTTAATTTTTAGAACGGTGAAGTTTGAACGAGTTTTATGTCCGAATTTCATTTTCATTAGCGAATTTCGTCCGTATTTTCCGACTGGTTCAG
>NW_021408025.1:0-1542 GCF_001605985.2 Dendrobium catenatum | reverse complement strand
TATGCATATATAACAGAGGCTCGAGGTATAATTAATCCGCAGGGAGGGGGGAGGGGGGAGGCTGCCTTGCCGTGGAAACAGAACTCCACAATCAAAAAACCAACCCTTCTCGAGTTGATATATCGGGTGGGGGAAACCTGTTGTTTTGATAAGGTCGTATATATTACTACCCATCGGGGTGAACTGGCGAGAGTCGATATCCTCAATGGTTAGTCGTACGTACGAACTAATCTTCCCTTCCATTGACCCATTTGCGAGGAGCGCGAAGGCCTGCGATCATCTCTATCCCTCGAGGTGGTGCGATCGTATGCCCACTACACTCTGCAGCCGACAGTGTCCTTTCGGAGGTCCACAATGCATATCAATTTTATAAATTATTTTAGCACATATTACATTTCAGTATTATCATGTCAAATTTAGTATACATTTTTGCCCACTCAATTCATAAAAATATCCATATACACATTTCTAACCAGTGTAAATATAATAAAGTAATATCATATTATTTTGAATGATCAAATTTATAACATATCGAAAGTTACACGATGAAAGCTTACAAAATATAGAGATTATATATTTTAACAGATTTACGAGAGATAAAATTCATAGAAAATCAAAATCATCAAATATATGAGTAATATGAATGCTAAGTACAATAAAGAAAATAATTTTTGAAAAAAAAATGGTGGACAAAAATAACCCAACGGGCTTTCTCTCTCCTCAGCGCTCCAGCCTAGCATCGTAGCAATGTTTGCATAATTTAATATTATTGTAGAAACAAATACTCAAAAGCCCGAGCGACAATTTTTTGTGCCACTATGCTCACATGCACAACACCAAGTGCTCTAATTCATATATAAATTAAAAAACAAATTTTAATGTCAAATAATTTTAATTTTTGGGTTGTTACACAAGAAACAATAAATATAAAAATTCATTGAGTTATCTTTATCAAACCAAGTTAGAACGATGCAACTGTATACAAATTCTGTAATTATTTCACCTTTTGCCCCTCAATAGAAATATATATCAAAATGTATATCATTATTTTGACTAGCATATCAAAAAATAAATTCTTATATTTTCCAAATGCTAAACATAACTTCCTCCCAATATCAAAACTCTTAAAGATCCTATACTCAGGCAAATAAACGCATATTTGCTTGCATTTCAATAAAAATAAATGAAAATATTCATAATATAGAATATCACAGAATATGATATCGATAATTAGAGTATTTAACAAACTAAACATAAGTTCATATTTTCTAATTTGTATTAAATTATCAGGGATTATCGAGAACATCATTTTAAAGCCTTAAATATATTACAATCTTATTTTCTAAGGTTAAAATTATTTTTCATATTATTGAAAATAATACACTTTCTAGTCTACCTAAATATCCTAAAAAATTTGTATTTATAATGTACATAAAGTTACATGATAAAAGTTCAACATATGTGAAGTTATCTCTTCCCCTCTCTCTCTAAGCTAGCATCACTAAGAGGAACTTTTATTCTATCCAGTGAACGTACGCAGAG
>NW_021408024.1:0-529 GCF_001605985.2 Dendrobium catenatum | reverse complement strand
AAGGTAGTCGATTAAGGGTCATCTCCAATCGCCTTCTCCATCAGTCGTCGAAGAGGCAGAAAGGATCTGAAGGGGAGCCTTACTAATGTGTTCCAAATCTATAAGGGAGTGGGTTTTACGACCCTGAATCTCTATAGGGATGGAATCCTCCTCAGGACATGCAAATTCCTTCGCAAGCTTTGCTAAGGCATCCGCTGCGGAATTGCTTCCACGGGGAACCCTATACAAAGTAGCAATAGGGATTTGTTCCAACAAGTGAAGTGTGTACTGGTGATATCTTAGGAGATTAGGATTCAAGACTTTATAAGTTCCGGCGACTTGGTTAATAACCAGTTGGGAATCTCCAAAGATCTTAATCTCTCTAATTTCCATCAGAATTGCAAGTTCCAAACCGGTTATCAGAGCTTCGTATTCGGCTTCATTATTTGTGCAAGGCTCCAATAAGTGGTAGGAAAAATACATCATTCCTTTTTCTGGCGTAATGAAAATTAGACCGACTCCAGCCTTTCTAGGAATTACAGATTGTTGG
>NW_021408023.1:0-562 GCF_001605985.2 Dendrobium catenatum | reverse complement strand
TCTTTTAGACTTTGTTCTAAACTCAAGACAAAAAATTATAGGAGGTTTATTGATGGTCTTAGTACATCAGAAGAAGGAGAAGTCTAGAAGATAGTGGAAAAAGAATTCAATGTTTGGTTTAAAAATACGGTATGTTTTGAATAATTATTTTTACTTAATGAATTAATTATTTCAATTAATATTAGTAATAATAACATCTTGTACATTTAAAGGTACACACTGAAGACAGTTCGTAGTATTCAAGGTTATCTGAGTTAGCTTGGGAACCAAATAAATTAATAAAATGTTATCAAATATTTGAGGTCAATGCTTATAAATTCTAAACAAAAAATTGGTGTGAAGGAAGGAAGACAGAAAACTCAGGCGTATGTGTAAGAGGGAACACCCATATAGGGGATGATTCTGATTACTACGGGGTATTACAAGAAATTTTAGCTGTTGAATATCCCGGTCAAAGGAATACTGTGTATCTCTTGAATTGTGAATGGTTTGATCCAGTACCAAATAGAGGCACGAAAGTTCATGCAATTTACGGTATAACAGAAGTAAAGCGGGCTAGGAG
>NW_021408022.1:0-1461 GCF_001605985.2 Dendrobium catenatum | reverse complement strand
GATAGAGGCCGTCTAATTGATTCAAACTCCAATATGAGCCTAATTTTTGGCACGGTGGAGCCAATTTGTTGGCTTGGACAAGATAATTTAGACATTTTTGGGGTTCTCAAAACTATTTTTTAACATTTGTGACTCAATTTTAACATTTTCAAAACCAATCAGTAGCTTTACAATCACAATCAAGCTATTATGAAGTTTTGAACCACGTTTGAAATTTCCCATAAGCAATAACATGTATTTTTAGACTTCTGTAGCTTTAACGTTTAAAAATAGACTGACAACTGATATATCATCAAATACTTTTTATGATTTGGGCGTGAATCTTAAGAAAAATTTGAATAGGAAATTTTTAAAAATAAATATGGGACCATCCGAACTCTGATTTTAGTAAGCTTATACTCAAATTGAATATATTGAAAAGATTGATCCAACGACACCTAGTTCTACCAAATCCAAGCCTAAATGAGTCCAAATCAAGGATTCAAAATGCATTAGGAAGGTTCAAACCAAAAATTTAACAACCAAATGGTTTCCAAATGTGACATGCTTATAGTCGAATCGAGCTGCTCGACGAAATGAATCCAATGAGCCCAAGATTGCAGAATTATGATATCATTAAAATACTCAAATACTTTATAAATGACCCATGATTAAGAGAATTAATATTAATCATCCATTTGAAATAGTCCGTGTGCGCATACCCTTAATCTTCTCCCTATTTACTAATCATTCCACTCCTAGAAAACTATAAATAGACCATATTTCTTCACCAAAAGGGGGGAAAATCAAGATAAAAGAAGGAAGAGAAATTAGAGTTCTCTTGCCACCAGGCTTCTCGATAATCGCGTGGCTATCGACCGTCATCAGACATTCATTGGACTTCTGCCCGACCACCGACCGTCATCGGATTTCCTTTAAATATCAGTTTGTCGCTAGATTTCAACCCAATAGATGAATATTATAATTTAATCATCCTCAAGTTCTAGGACGAATCAATTATTTGTAATATAATCATACACTAGTTGTTTCATTTCAACTAGGCATGGCCCCATGGTTTTTTTCCTTTAGGGTTTTCATATAAAAAAATTATGGTGATTCTATTTTCTCTATTTGTGAGTTGGATACTTGTGCAACGCTAAGGAGAAAGATTTTCCTACTTTACCACGGAAAATATTCTAGCCTACAACCAAACTCATCCAAACAAGTCTAAAATATTTCTGTAAGATTACATTCCATTTACCACATATTCTTTTTAAATTGTATTAATTTACAATCAACCAAACAACTTCTTAAAAATATCACTAAAAATATACTTAACAAATCATATTGATTACTAGTATAAATATATGTGCACATGATACATATGAATAAATTTTTAAAAAATAAGAAATAAATGATTAAAATTTAAAAATAGTTTATGGCATGCTTTATCAATGTTCTTAAATTTTATATTAACCATAG
>NW_021408021.1:0-271 GCF_001605985.2 Dendrobium catenatum | reverse complement strand
ACCATGTAAATTGAATTATTTTTTTAATTATACTATATTTAAACTTATACACTTATATATTAATATGTTTGTATTTTTAAATTATTTTAAAAAATATATGATTAAATCAAATAATTTTGAGAGATCTACTTATGAAAATGTGAACATAGGTTTTTCTTGTGAATGACATTCATGGGGGAATGATTAGTGAATGATTGGGCTCCAATCATTCACTAATCATATCATTAACCCAGTTTAACAACTTATTTTATCTTTTTTTGCATACATAGGA
>NW_021408020.1:0-1150 GCF_001605985.2 Dendrobium catenatum | reverse complement strand
TTACAATTATAAATAACATACTAAGAAGTTAACCTAGGCTTTGTTTGGGATGACTTTCCATAATGCATCTGCTATATATTAAGATGAAGTTGTTTCTTCCTTTGGTGTACTAGAAGATGAATAATTCGAGCTAGTAGGAATGGAAGAATTGTATTTTTTGAACACCCTTTCATGTTTTTTTTTCCACCAATCTTCTGCCTCCTGCTCGAAAAATCTTCGCTTGCTTGTCATAGAGTTACAGAACAATGTAAGCCAAACAGAAAAACTACAACAATGTGAGGCTTCATTTGGGGCGGCTTTCTTACTGCTTATAAAAGCAGTTTTTTAGTGCAAAAATTTTAGTTTTTCACTAAAAACTGCTTTTAGAAGCAGTAAGAAAGACGCCCCAAACATAGCCTAAGATGAAATGAAGTTACTTGCAATAGAAATATTTTCAGCTATGATCAAAAACATAATATGTTGGAGGTAAACTAGGAGAACATAAGGGAGGGGGTCGTGGGGAGAGTTTTCAAAGCCATTTTTTTGATGTACTTGACTATTAGGGGACTCTATGCTTGGTGTGGCGCTTGAAGGCAGCTCTGAAGCTTGGGTTTTATTATTTTCTAGAAATAATTCTGCTGAAATAATAATTGATTTTAGGTTGTCACCTAGGTCATCAGGGACTTTCTAAGCTACATATTTCATCTATAGATAAAGAGAAAAGAGGATAAGCAAAATAGATCCTTAGATTACTTGAATTTTTATATGCAAAATAACAAGTAAAAAATGAAAAATTTTGAATGAAGTTCATAATAAATACTTGAGTTCACAAGTAATCATAAGGGTAATACTTGAGTTTGCAAGCAAACCTATCACCAATTGGTGAAAAACAACAAGTATAGCACAAAATCTGGAAGAAATCAACACAAACGATATATTACAATACAAAAATCAAAGCCAAACAAGCACGAAATTATGATACAAGTGATTCTCAATTTGAGAGGAAGATCGGCTCTCCTAAATCTCTAGACGAGATACTAGAGCCCAAATCAGCAAGGAACCCTAACCGAAGTCTAATCGAGCATAACCTCCACCCTAAAACATCTAATGCTCTTTAATACATAAACTTTAATTATATAATTTCCCTCTCAAGCCCTAGGTGCCCCCTCCT
>NW_021408019.1:0-213 GCF_001605985.2 Dendrobium catenatum | reverse complement strand
GACATTATACACACTATGTACAAGTTTATTTAAACCTTATACAAATGCTATGTACAAGTATTATATAAACTATGTATAAGTTTATACACGCTATGAATAAGGATTATATAAACTATGAATAACTTTATGCATATTATGTATAAATTTATACTTTTATATATAAGGATTATGCACACCATGTATAAGTTTATAAATGCTATATACATAATTTTT
>NW_021408018.1:0-224 GCF_001605985.2 Dendrobium catenatum | reverse complement strand
ATACAGATAATCACCATCAATTCCTAAATCTAGGAGACCCTAGGTGTGTATGTGTGTGTACCTACTCATGCAAATCAAGTTAAATCTTAATTAATTAAAGAATTAATCAATGAATAATTATCAAATTAATTATCCACTGATTAATCACCATTCCCCATTGAATTCATGTAAACATAATAAAGCTCTATTTAAGATTTCAAATGAATGTTTGAATGCAATACAAG
>NW_021408017.1:0-535 GCF_001605985.2 Dendrobium catenatum | reverse complement strand
CGGGTAGGTGGGGAGGGGCGGCGGGATGGGGTTTTGGGGGAGAACTGTGAGGGGAAAATCAAGGGGAGAGTGCCACGGATCTTGGGAGGAGCGAAAGGAATTCAAAGCACACAAACCTCAACTCTTCCTCCACTAGAACTCACAAAGAGATCTAAGACGCTCTCTCTTCAAGAACTCACAATGAAACAATAAGATAACTTTCTTCATTCATCAATAATAATCCTCATACATAATAAGAGAGCCATATATATAAGCCTCCAAATGAAAACTTACACAAAAGATTAGAATGCCCCTTGGGCTACAATAGCGACCAACTACCCATAAGGGCAAAAACAGAAAAACTGAAATAAAATGTTTAATACATAAAATGCTAATACAGAAAAGCATCAAAAGTAAAGACTCTCCATCATGGCCATCGATTTCCTGTGTCGTCTCTGATAAACGCGTCGAAATCTCTTGTCGATGTCCCCATCAATAGTACTAGATTTTGACAAGGGATTGTTGATCTGTGCATTTGGATTCTTGTCGATTTGCT
>NW_021408016.1:0-441 GCF_001605985.2 Dendrobium catenatum | reverse complement strand
TTCTTTGGATTCAAAATTTTGAAACTAAACTAAAGGATATCCCTTTGTTGGTTTTGAGATAATTGTCTAATGTTCTCATTCATTATGAGTAGATGTCAAGTCCAAATTTAAATCTATTATTAACTGAACTAGGATGTTATAACATGAGGGATTCTATCCTTAGTGATGTCGATGATACCTTTGTTTGAATCTTTGTCAAACTTCAAAACAAAATCAAACTACAATTTGACCTAATCCATTATTAACTAATCTTGGATGTTAGAATTGGAGGGATTCTATTCCCGATAAAGTCTATGATGGCTTCGTCAAATAGATATAAAATTCAATTCAAGGTATATCTTTATCAATAACTAGATTTGAATGTTAGAGTCTAATCAACTCTATCCCTATTCAAGAATCTTTCAATAGCATTGAAATTCAAAATATTTGAAACTACAATTT
>NW_021408015.1:0-296 GCF_001605985.2 Dendrobium catenatum | reverse complement strand
CAAATCCCGATGCAGATCCCTTCGAATCATCGTACCTTCTTTTCTTCTCTCTATCTCTGTCTCTACTAGAATCATCTCGTCGTACCTCATCTCTCCTCCTCCTAGTATCATTGTACCTCGATACTGGTGTCGCCAAGTCAATCTCTATCAATCGGGCCCGCTCCACCAGCTCAGAAAACTCATGTATCCGTAAGGGAACAAGTGGGTGTCTCAACTCTCTGTTCAATCCATGTCGAAATCTATAGCATTTTTCCTCGGCAGTAGAAATCAGATGAGCAGCATACCTCGCAAGTGCA
>NW_021408014.1:0-413 GCF_001605985.2 Dendrobium catenatum | reverse complement strand
GTGTCTGTTGCTTAATTTCCTGGTGATGTTTTTTCTGGCTTGGCTTTGTTTTGGGTGCTGCTTAAAAAAAAATCTCCACTGTTATTTTTTGTTCGAATCCTTTTTTATATGACACTGGAGTTTAAACTCATGTGCTTCAATGTAGTAGTCCACTCTCTCCTGTCCTCATTTCTGATAATGGATCCTCTTGGTACTGTTGACATTATCTTACAAGTATCTTCTTCAATGGCTTCTTCTTCTCAAACTCCTCTCTCACCTCTGAATATAACATATCCTCCTTTTAGATATTGTCTCCATTATTTCTCTGGACCCATCTAATCTAGTGCTTGTGGTCAGGGACATTATTCATATATTAGCCTCCTTGACATTGGCCTATGGCTTGAATTTGTCTCTTTTTGTTGGTATTTACCCTA
>NW_021408013.1:0-278 GCF_001605985.2 Dendrobium catenatum | reverse complement strand
CTTTTACTACTTTACTTTTGGTTCTTCTCTTGGCTCTGCCCTTACTACAGGGTAAGGCCAGAGGAGAATATCTCTACCTTCTTCACCCTTGAGGTGCTCTTTACCTTTGGTCCTTCTCTTGGCTCTGCCCCTACCACAGGGTAAGACCATGAGAAGACCATACTACCAGTTAACCATTTTGGTGATTCTTGACTTGTGCACTGCTGCTCTTCCTTCTTTCCTAGGCTCTGCCCCTACTATGGGGCAAGGCCAAGAGAAGAATCTCCTTTTTTTTCACC
>NW_021408012.1:0-417 GCF_001605985.2 Dendrobium catenatum | reverse complement strand
CCCCTTGAGTTGAAACTTTGAACATTTGAACATAGTGGCACCTTCAGCCCTTAGAAAAATTTCCACTGGTTTTTGAAATCATTAAGGCCCTTAACCAAATTTCCTAATCTTAAACCCTTAATTAAGTCCTTAGACTTCAAAAAATGTAATAAATCCATTTTAAATCCAAAAAATACATATAAACCCTTTAACTGACAAGAATTAAGTCCTTAATTAATAAAAATTAAAAGCCCCTTGATTTGATAGCTAATTAAGCTTTAATTTAATTTTAAGTAAAAGTTAATATTTAATTGATTTAAATAATTAATAATAATTGAAAATCCCAAAAATTTCCCAAACACTTGGGAATCCCTCCTTGGGTCATTCCTGACCTTTGGAGGTGTTTTCAAGAAGTTGGAAACTTATTTGAGGCAAAAT
>NW_021408011.1:0-304 GCF_001605985.2 Dendrobium catenatum | reverse complement strand
AAATTGGGATCGACAACTAAAGAAATCCCTAATTGATTGCACACTTATGAGTGGTATAATGCTCCTAAAACTAATGCAATTAAATTTTGATTTTAATTAGTTACTAATGCAATTTATGCTGGTAAAAGTCTCCAAATCAATGATGTATGAAATTTTAAAAAAGCTTATAAAAAATAGTTTTTGAATGACTAAACTTTCCCAGGTTCGGCACTTCATCCTCATAGGCCAGATTATCCAGACTCTACCCGCAGGCGGGGAAGTTTGTCTAATAGAAGAGAGAATGCGTGCATGCGCCCCCGGACGA
>NW_021408010.1:0-2382 GCF_001605985.2 Dendrobium catenatum | reverse complement strand
ATTCCAGGACGCAACAGTTTGACGCCGTCTATGGGAAAGTGATTCCCAACTGGGGGGCAATTATTGCTCCAATCTCAAAAGATCGCCCTTATCAACTTCTTGACATCATTCATTGATGCATCAATTTCATAAGAATCAGATGCGGACTGGGGGAGCAACCTTAACTCCGACTATGGCCAAGAAGTTCCCTCCAATATTTCAAATATCAAGAAGATATTTCAGGAAAATCTCAGCAAATGCAAGGATACTTCCTATCAATAGTAAGCTTCATACAGTCCCCTGCTGGACTTTCTACTCCTTGGTTAAGGTCTTGATCTCAACCTCAAAAAAAGCAGTAATGGTCTAAAGATAGACCCCTCTTAACCTTTGATTAGGGATACACACGGCATTCGCCCTCTCCCAATCTAGGCAAAATCGATCCTAGGGGGATCCGATTCGACCTCTTCCACACAAGTTAACGTCGTCGAGCAAAGGCTCCGACATACAACCTCGGATAGGTCTTACATCCTTGGTGGATTCTCTCGACCTCTTCCATACAGGTTAGCGTCGTCGAGCAGAGGCTCCGACATACAACCTCAGATAGGTCTTACATCCTTGGTGGATTCTCTCGACCTCTTCCATACAGGATAACATCATCGAGCAAAGGCTATAACATACAACCTCGGATAGGTCTTACATCATTGGTTAACGTCGCCAGAATGCCGTCAAAAGACTTCCATTTAACTTCTCCACAAAGTTAAATTTCTACCCGATGTTGAATTTCCTCCCGTCGCTGAATTTTTGCCTTGTAGGACTTTCGCCGAAATTATGCCCGTCAACGGACTTTCGTCGGTCTTCTACCCGACGTTGTACCTCTACCCGGCGTCGGATTTCTGCATGCCGTCAGACTACTAACCGTCGTCATACTTCTGCCGGTCGACGAACTTTCATCGGTCTTCTATCCGACAGTACTTCTACGCGACGTCGGACTTCTCCCTGTCGTTGGACTTCTCCCTGTCATCGGACTTCTGCTCGTCAGCAGACTTCTACCTGTCGACGGACTACTGCCCGTCGATGGACTTTCATCGGTCTTCTGCCCAAGGCCATACTTCTGCCCAACGTCGGACTCCTGTCCGTCGTTAAACTTTTATCGAGTTTCAGCCCGTTGTCAGACTTCTGTCCAACGTCAAGCTTCTTCCCGTTACCGGAATTCTACCTAGCATAAATTTCATCAGACTTCTGCTCGACGCAGAGCTTTCTCCCGTCGTTGGACTTTCTTTGGGATTCTGCCCGACGCAGAGCTTCCTCCCATCATTGGACTTGTTCCCCTCGATGGACATTTGTCGATTTTCTACTCGACGTGGTACTTCTACCCGACGTTGGACTTCTCCCTGTCGTCGGACTTCTGCTTGTCAGCAGACTTCTACTCGTCGTCGGACTTCTGCTCGTCAACGAACTTTCGTCGGTCTTCTACCCGACGTTGTACTTCTACCCGACGTCGGACTTCTCCCTGTCGTCGGACTTCTGCTCGTCAGCGGACTTCTACTCATCGTCGGACTTCTGCTCGTCGACGAACTTTCGTCGGTCCACCCAACACAGTACCTCTACTCGACTACGGACTTCTGCCTGTCGTCGGACTACTACCCGTTGTCGGACTTGTGCCCGTCGACGGACTTTCATCGGTCTTCTACCTGACGTTATACCTCTACCCGACGTCAGACTTCTGCGTGCCGTCGGACTACTAACCGTCGTCGAACTTCTGCCCGTCGACGGACTTTCGTCGGTCTTCTACCCGACGCTGTACCTCTACCCGACTACGGACTTCTGTCTGTCGTCGGACTACTACCCGTCATCAGACTTCTGCACGTCGATGGACTTTCGTTGGGCTTCTACTCGACGTTGAGTTTCTACCCGTCATCGTACTTTTGTCCGACGTCAGAATTCTACTCAACGCCAAGTTTCTACCTTTCGTTGGATTTCTGTCCGTTGTTAGACTCTTACCCGACGTCGGATGTTTGCCCGTCATTTCGACCTCCCTCCTTACAACGGTCTATCCGACCTCCATCGTCAACCACCAAACATTGAAACTCCACATGATCTCTCGAAGTAGAGGGAGAAGGGGGTCTCCGGACTTCCTTGCAAAGAGAGGGGCCTTGGAGGACCAAGGGAAAGCCTCAATTGTAAGAATAGAGGGAGAAGAGGGTCTCCGGACTTCATTGTAAAGAGAGGGGCCTTGGAGAGCCAAGGAAAAGCCTCAATTGTAAGAATAGAGGGAGAAGGGAAAATCTCTGGATTTCCTTGCAAAGAGAGGGTCCTTGAAAGACCAAGGGAAAGCCTCAATTGTAAGAATAGAGGGAGAAGAAGAGAAAGGACAAATTTTCTAAAGGCCTTAGGGGTCTATTT
>NW_021408009.1:0-240 GCF_001605985.2 Dendrobium catenatum | reverse complement strand
TCCTTTATTGGCTGGGTGTCTTCAAACATACATTCGGCAATAACCTCTGCACACTCTGCCTTCTTCATTTCATCACTCATAGTCCTGGATGAAGATTGAACATGAACTGCTGCAGTCGAGGAGGAGTTGAATGAAGGGAAGTTCTCAGATAAGAACTTCTCCATTGCTTCCAATCTCTTATTCATTTCCCTCTGCTCAAAAACATAATGTTCAACTGCCTCCAATCTTCGTTCATTCAGA
>NW_021408008.1:0-316 GCF_001605985.2 Dendrobium catenatum | reverse complement strand
TTCTGGGATGTTTCAGATGTCACTAAGTTTAGGTGTTAAAGTTTTTATGTCAATCCAGGGTCTATCCTAGCCCCTAGAAAATTTCTAAGTTCACTAGACGAGTACTTAATTTTTGTCCTTAAAGTGTCTCTACGTTATATGGGTTTAAATAGAGTTTTACACTAACCCTCGAGGTAATAGATGCATGGGAAACATATAAAATCAGTAAACACCCCATGTCCTTAGATCTAGGAGAGCCTAAACTACATGCTCGTGGTGCAACCTACACATGCAATCTATGACAAACGGAAAGTAAATAAAACTAACGAAGGGATTA
>NW_021408007.1:0-266 GCF_001605985.2 Dendrobium catenatum | reverse complement strand
CTTGACCCCTCTCATTCAAAATATATCATAAAAATATTAAGATAGTAGTATTTTTCCTCGATAAAATCACACCCCTAAAAAAACGTAGTACAAAGACAACAATCAATATATAAAATTCATATAAACACAATACTGTTCAACATTCCAGCATTAAAAAAATATGTCAAAGAAACATCATTCCACATAATAGAAAAGAAACTCGCATAGCAAACAAAAATCAGAAGTAAACTTTTTAGAGACTGTGTGAAGAATGACAGTCAAAATGG
>NW_021408006.1:0-882 GCF_001605985.2 Dendrobium catenatum | reverse complement strand
TAAGAGGATTGAGTTTTGTAGGCTTTATGCCTTTATTAGTGAATTCTCTTGATTATAGGCCTTGAAGGCCTAATATGAATATATTAAAATAAATATACTAGTTATCACAACAGTATATTCATTTGATGATTCAAACCCTATCGACTCCTATTGATCTGTATAGAAGGATTGGATTCGAACTTCAATTCACTTATTAACCCACACAGCATCCCTAGACATCACATGTGTTCCCACAGCATGCTCGTTGGAGCCCATGAGGGTGTTTGGGGGAATTTTGTTATTATTACTGAACCTTGTCGACTCCTATATACATGATTAGGAGGATCAGGTTCAAATTTCTTGACTCTTGCAGCATCCCTAAACGTCACGTATGTACCAATAACACGTTCGTTAGGCCCATACGGGTTTTATTATATTTACCCCTTTTGTGTACCTATGTTTATACAAATTACAGTGTAGGTATGGGAGTACTCATTTCAGACTTTATTGATATCTTCTGTCTGCTTGTATGAATGTTGCAGATCCGATAGCGTGGCATAGCAGCTTCTGAATTAACTTATTCATTTCTTTGTATAGATAGATTGTCGTGCGCTATATGTTACTTTCTGTAGGTGGATCGTAGTGCACTAACGAATCTCCTGCTTTGGATTATAGGAACTTGCACTTGTTGAATCTATTTTGTATTCACTCGAGGATATTACTTTGTAGATATAATAGGTTCCCTACAGCAGTTTGTATTTTTTTTTTCTTTTGCTACATATCATACATCTTCATTTGTAGGAGGATGATGTATCTGGCTTCCATTGGATGGTTGTTGACTGTAGGGGTACTATTATGTTATTTGCTATGACATCCTGTAGGTTCTTTACATTTACACTTACT
>NW_021408005.1:0-250 GCF_001605985.2 Dendrobium catenatum | reverse complement strand
TGAAAATCAATAAGTTACCATTATGAAAAATATAATTAGAAGCTAGCTAAATTATTCAATAACTTAACTAATGATTTAATTATTAATTATCTAATTTCTTATTTAGGTTATGATTTTAATAACTAGTTCAATAATAATTATAATGATATTTATCTAATTAGTTATTTTAATTTTATTTAAAATAATTAATCATTTAATTACTATTTACATTATTAATGATTTTATTAAATTTTAAGTGTAATTTTAATAA
>NW_021408004.1:0-248 GCF_001605985.2 Dendrobium catenatum | reverse complement strand
GATGGAGATCAAGGATTTTCTTTAGTTTAAGATGCCCGGTTTGGAGATGGGTGAGTATTTGGTGTTTAAGAGGTGGAGGTATTGAAGAAATAGGAGTAGATATAATGTTATTGTCTAAAGCAGATGGTAATATAGTAAAAGAGTGAGTTGAGGTAGATTGTTGACTTGGAATAGAGCTAGAAGGAGTAATGGTAGATGTGGTAGGTGTTATGGTGGTAGGAGGAGTAATAGATGCATGCACTAGAGTA
>NW_021408003.1:0-647 GCF_001605985.2 Dendrobium catenatum | reverse complement strand
ATCGGCCAGGACAATGAATAACAGCAAGCACAGAAAAGTTCAGCAGATGGAGTTTAAAGATATTTTATCCTATCGTCCAGGACGATAAAAAATATCAGCCAGGACGATGTGACTAGAAATTGAAACTAAGAAAAAGATGGTGATGATCAAGGCCATCAAAAATAAAACAAAAGAAAAACAAACAGAAAAATACAGTAAAAGAAAAGCAAAAACTCAAAGAAAATAAAAAGACGAATATTTTTGTAATTTAATTTTTAAAAAATATTTTTGTTTTATGGAGGCATCATATGAGAAATTTCTCAAAAAGTTAAACTCTTAGAGTTCCACAAGATCAAGGAGTTTAGCTAATCTTAATCAGACAAAGGTAAGATATCCGATTCTATAACCCTAAATCAGACATTTTTTATGGTATAAAATTTCTTTTGAAAAACAAAAATGCTTAACTCAGAATAAATCTAATTGGGCAAAAAAGAAGATCCAATCAAACTTGTTTACAAAAACCATCTCATAAATGATAAGCAAAAGTATTTTTTCTCAATCATGGAATTTGAAATCAAGCCTTTGAATTCATCAAATAGTTAATGAGTTCTCTAACTTTTAAAAGTTTTGGAAAGAGGGGATAGCTTGCCTTTTAGTGGGCTCATTTT
>NW_021408002.1:0-869 GCF_001605985.2 Dendrobium catenatum | reverse complement strand
CCATTTAAAGCTTGAACCTTGTCGACTCTGTCTGGCTGTCGACAGAGGATCGGGTTCCTCGTAGGCTTTGTGCCTTTGTGTATGAATTTTCTTGATTTTAAGCCTTGAAGGCCTAAAAAGAATGTATTGGAACAAATACATCGGTCCCCACAACCGTGTATCTATTTGATAGTTCGAACCCTGTCGACTCCTATTGATCCGTATAGAAGGATCGGGTTCTGTAGGCTTCATGCCTTTGTTTACGATTTTTTTTTGTTGAAGGCCTTAAAGGCCGAATATGAATGTTGTAGACGCCTTTTGTCTGCTTGTATCGGTGTTGCAGATCCGGTGGCGATGTATTGTAGGTTATAGACGCCTTCTGTCTGCTTGTATTAGTGCTGCAGATCCGGTGGCGATGAATTGTATATCGTAAACGCCTTCTGTCTGCTTGTATATGTGTTGCAGATCCGGTGGCGTAACATTGTAGTCTTATGGACGCCTTCTGTCTGCTTGTATTAGCGTTGCAGATCCGGTGGCGTGGCGTTGTAGTTGTGGACGCCTTCTGTCTGCTTGTACGAATGTTGCAGATCCGGTGGCGATGCATTTTGATGTTGACTCCCCCTTTCTCAATCACCGGGGAAGGATTCTTTTGGACTTTGAAGTCCACTGATTGTCATTTTGCTTTGAGAAGATCTCCTTTCGAGATCTTTAGTATAGTGGACCTTTTCGTACATCGGGTTGCTATTGTGCTCGAAATACTTGAAGATCTTGACCACCGTTGTCGTAGGTGATATTCATGCTTGTGCCCACAGTGGCTCGTCATGCCTACGATATGTCCACTGTTGTTATCCACAAGTTATTTGTAGTCATTTGCAGAGGACTGTTGTATC
>NW_021408001.1:0-275 GCF_001605985.2 Dendrobium catenatum | reverse complement strand
AAATAATTATAATTAATAATTAATGATTAATTATTAATTAATTATAACTAATAATTTAATTATAATTAATAATTAACTATAATTAATCGAGACTAATTATAATTAATCAAATAATTATAATTAATAATTAATTATTAACTATAAATTAATCATAATTAACAAATTAATTTTTATTATAATTAAATAATAATTAAAATAATTAACAATAATTAAAACAAACTAAAATCCTCAATCTTTTTCTCTCTCTGTTTCGGCGGATCCACGGGATTTGGCCG
>NW_021408000.1:0-318 GCF_001605985.2 Dendrobium catenatum | reverse complement strand
TTCCCGTGCCTTGGCTCCTTGGTTCCCACGGTGGGCTATTGGTTTTTTTAGCTGGGGGGCCTTTCCATGCTTTTTGGCGCCTTGATTATGTGCGGCCTCTTTGGTTCCCGTGGCTGCTTCTTCGGTTCCCTAGCTGGGCTGTTTTCCCGTGAAAAGCAGGGGGCTTTTCCGTGGCTTGTGGTGTTTGGATTCCTATGGGAATTCAATTAGTATGGCTGTTTGTATTCCCCCTTTCATACCTATAAATATGAGGGGTTATGTAATGTTTTAAAAAGAGAGAGATATGAATTTTTGGAAAAGAAATCCTTGGGATTTTCT
>NW_021407999.1:0-232 GCF_001605985.2 Dendrobium catenatum | reverse complement strand
AGAAAAAGCGTAACATACCTCGAGATGAGCAAATTTCTCAATTGGGCTGATGGACAAAAATCGCTCTACGGTCTTGTTTTCTCACAAAGGTTCTCTATTAATGTATCAAATGAATTAAAAGGAATATAAATAACTTTTAAACTAAAGTGACTTTAGAATAAAATAATCATTTAATAATAATATTCTAATAAATTTTTAGTATAAAATTTATAAAAATTCTTTTATAGATTCT
>NW_021407998.1:0-292 GCF_001605985.2 Dendrobium catenatum | reverse complement strand
AGTCCTAAGGGAGGAGGAAACCTAAATCCCAAGGAAGGGAAAGCGACTGAACTATAATGGGGCCCAAGAGGCTTAAATCCACTACTAGTTAGTCGAGATCCTAGGAGGCAGGAAGCACAGGGACTCACACCTACTCCTAAAGGATCGGATTTATACTGGGTATTCAATGACTAACCTAGCTAGAAAGCACAAGGACTCACATCTAACTAGGAGAACTAACCAAGGAGATAGTCTGCCAGAATCTCTAAGGATTTGGCAAAAACTATCTAACCCGAAATTTGATTTTGTACGC
>NW_021407997.1:0-324 GCF_001605985.2 Dendrobium catenatum | reverse complement strand
TTAAAAATCAAATTTTGACCCCTTAGTTAATATATCCATATAACCCTCTAAAATCTATTAACTCCCCCAAATTCCAGAATTTTCTTAATAGGCTAATAAAATTAAACACCAACCCATTAAAATCAATAACCAACTCCTTTTTATATTAGTCCACTCTTTTAATTCCAACTAATTTAAATCAACTTAATTAACCTTGATTGCTACTGGTAACCCAGGTCTACGAGGCTATCAGCTTAGCCCCAAGGAAGGTGAAATAAACTTCATGGCCTCGGTGTGAAACAAAAGTAGTAATCAATTAACTCTTAAAATATACTTAATCAAAAT
>NW_021407996.1:0-237 GCF_001605985.2 Dendrobium catenatum | reverse complement strand
TTTTGGTCTCAAGTAGGATGAACTTCTTCATGTCTCCAGTCATGTGTCGTGAGTAACCACTGTCCAGGTACCACATGCTCTCACTAGGTCTTTTGTAAGAGCATCCCTATAATTTCATTCAAAGATTAGATTTGGGAACCCAAGTGAGTTTGGGTTCCTCCTTATGCTTGCATGAATGAGATGTATGCATGCCATGCTGTAATGGATGCAGTTTAGGTCTCCATACTAAGTGTGTCC
>NW_021407995.1:0-347 GCF_001605985.2 Dendrobium catenatum | reverse complement strand
ACCGAACCACTATAAATCTGGTGTCATTTACTTTACAGTTTTTACATTTTTTCATTTTATTTTTAATTTTAAAAAACTTTGTGGTTGAAAAATATTTTCTAGAAAAAATTAAACAAAAAATTTTCATTTCGGTTCAACTTAAATTCAAAGAGGGATTAAAATTTTTAAAACTACCAATTCACCTCCCTCTTGGTAGCCTTGGGAAATGACTTAGGCTTAACAACCTAATTACTAGACTCAACAAGTGGTATTAGAGCTCCGTTTCAAAATCATAAGTTTGAACTACTTTTTGATTAATGTAGATGGCTATATTCGGAAATCGAAACACACCTGAGGGTTACTCTATC
>NW_021407994.1:0-720 GCF_001605985.2 Dendrobium catenatum | reverse complement strand
GGCAATAGTAGATAGATGATTATGGTTGAGTGATAGCAGTCAAAGAATTGTAGTTGGCAGGGGTGGTGCCCCTTGACCCCGCTACCTAACCAGATAGGTCGAACTCTACCAATAGTTATGAATTAATGACATCAATTTTTCAAAAGGTAAGTTATTATATATTACTTATTAGTCTAATTTTATTTTCATAAAAATAACTGAATCATAATTAGTATGCAGATAAAATAGCAATATTACTAATTTATTATTTTTTAATGGGGTGTCATGAGAACATATTATATATGTAATTAAAATTATAGAAAATTATGCATCTAAGACTTCGTTTGGTATGGCTTTCTTACTGCTTCTTAAAATAATTTTTAAATACAAAAATGAAAATTTTTTTACTAAAAAACTGCTTTAAGAAGCAGTAAGAAAGTTGTCCCAAAGGCTTCGTCAGGGATGATTTTTTTATTGCTTTTAAAAGCAACTTTCTAGCTAATAAATTCAATAAAAATAGTGAAAAAAATAATAGTAAAAAACTGTCCCATGCAAAACCTAAGAGTAAAATAAAATGAGATTAAGCTAACCTAAAATAAACTTTAATTGATAATGATCATCAAAATAGTCCACATTGGTTCTTATTTTCAAATTTTGCAATATGAATAAGTTCATCATCAATTTGAATTAAAATATTGCTTTCACAAATTATTGTGCACCACAACAAATTTAATAAATTAA
>NW_021407993.1:0-248 GCF_001605985.2 Dendrobium catenatum | reverse complement strand
GGTTTTCGGACCCGAACCCGAACCCGACCCATTTTTAAAAACGGGTCAGGTTTCCGGACCCGAACCGACCCGATTCGGGTCCTGGCCAACCCGACCTGACATGAATGACCCGAAGTTGACCTAAAATTGCTAATTTTCTGATAAAAAATCGGGTCAATATTCGATTTTCGGGTCAAAATCGGGTAAAAAATGGGTCAATATCGGGTTTTTGGGTCAAATATGAGTTTTCGTGTCACTTTCGGGTCAAT
>NW_021407992.1:0-653 GCF_001605985.2 Dendrobium catenatum | reverse complement strand
AAAATGAGGGCAAATTCTCTGGGTAGTGTCTTATCTACAAACCCATCTGCCTTCCAAAATTTACCCCGAAACTTAATTTCGTTAAAACTACCTCGCCGAATAAAAAGAAAAGAGCGAGCGGAGGCCGGGGCCGAATTTTCGAAGCCCACAATCTACTAATTTGTCTTCACATTGTCCTCTCCACCATCTTTCTGCTTCTCCATCCAAGGAAAATGCAGCGAGTGGCACTTTTCTCTAATCGGTACAAGACATGCTATTCAATATCCTCTCTATACAAAACAACCAATTCTCAGCCTCAATTGGTCCCTCATTACCCTTAAATAATCGCGGTTGCATGTCTTGGAACAACTTCAAATATTTATCCACTCCAATTCCAGGCTGCGATCTTAATTCCAGAAGCAGTTGAGTCATTGACCACCATCATCTAGGTAAAAGTGTTGGTGTTTATAGTTATTTCAGGTGGTAACATCTTCTTCTACCATGTTTCTATCGATTACATCCTCTTGATAATCTATATACCTAATATATTTATATATGATATTTAATTATACTATCTAATCAAATTTTTAAATTTCTTTACAAATAATTTCATAAATCATTCATATGGCTCTTTCATTATGATTCACATTCTTAATATACTCCTTGAGCTCTGA
>NW_021407991.1:0-693 GCF_001605985.2 Dendrobium catenatum | reverse complement strand
CGAAGACTTCCAGGAGATTGTAGTGGATACAACGAGTCCCTGCAAATGTATACTTATGGATAACAACAGTACCTTGTAAGCACAACGAATCATTGTGGACACAAGTACAAATGTCAATTACGACAACGGTAACTAAGATCTATGAGTACGTCGGGTACAAGGGCAACTCGGTGGACAGAAAAGGGATACCTCCTGACAGAATAGGAGAGATGCTTGAACAAATTAGAACTAAACTTCATGGTGTTTCAAAGATTCTTTTTGGTTCTGTCATTAGGGAGAAAATAGCTCCAGCATTCACAAACACCAGAAATGAGAAGTCTACTATACCGATGATCTTAAAAGGAGTTATTTCCAAATCAGCGGCCATTGACTTCAAAGTCCAGAAAGACCTCCCTGGTGAACGAGAAAAGGGGAGTCAACATCAAGATGATGAGATGCCTTATGGAATCCAGGTAACACGACCACTGGATCTACAACATTTATACGAGCAGACAGAAGGCGTCTACAATCTACAACGCACCGCCACCGAATCTGCAATACTTATAGAAGCAAACAAAAGACGTCTACAATCTACAATGCATCGCTATTGGATCTACAACACTTATACAAGCAGACAGAAGGCGTCTACAATCTACAACGCACCGCCATCGAATCCACAACACTCGTACTAGCGGACAGAAGGCGTGTATAAGC
>NW_021407990.1:0-208 GCF_001605985.2 Dendrobium catenatum | reverse complement strand
TTTCCCTCCTAATCTTCCTCAAAATTCCTTCCTAAAATGCTCCCGCAAGGCTAGCAGCTCGCGCGGCCTCCTCCTAGGCGAAAAAATTCCGCTGTTTCGCCCTTAAGCCGGTCCCGTCTGGACCGGCTGGTCCGGTCAAGTGGACCGGTCTAACAGACTTATATTAGGAAACTATTTAATGGAGACTCTAAAATAACTCTCATATACA
>NW_021407989.1:0-237 GCF_001605985.2 Dendrobium catenatum | reverse complement strand
ACAGGAGAACAACCTCTTTGATATTTGACTTCCATTTTTTTGGAAGGCTTCACCTGTGATTTGAATGCATCGGAAAGAGTGTAGTTGCTTATATTAAGTACCTGGAGCTGAGAATAATTTCCATCCATGGCAGAATACGGAGCCCGCATTGCATTGTTGTGCGCGTAGGTTGGTTTGAAAAGGTCGGAATGGGTGACGAGGACGAAATGGCCGGCTTCGGGGCTTGCCAGCATAGCG
>NW_021407988.1:0-271 GCF_001605985.2 Dendrobium catenatum | reverse complement strand
TATTTGTATATCATTGATACGTTATCATGAAATTATCTTGATCGGGCACGAATCTCGAGGCAAAACCCAAGAAACTTCAAAAATAAAATCCGGGAGCACCTGAAATCCGATTTCAGCAAGCTTACATTCAAGCTGAGCGTCTCAGAAATACGAACCCAACAACACCAAATTCAACTCAATTAGAGTCCAAATGAGCCCAAATCAAGCTCTCGAAGTGCTGTTGGAAAGCTCGTACCACAAATTGAGTTACCAAACGGTCTCCGATTTTAAT
>NW_021407987.1:0-201 GCF_001605985.2 Dendrobium catenatum | reverse complement strand
CTTTGTACTATCCGCTGTTTTATTTTTTTTATTTTTTATTTTTTTATTTATTTTTTTTTTATACTACTATCCGCTGTTGTTAAAGTAAAGTATTGAGCAATAAATTTAATCATTATTCTATTGGGTAACAAAGCCACCTATATTGAGGTATTAATAAATAAGATTGTTTTGAAAAACTCTTGACATGTATTGTAATTTATG
>NW_021407986.1:0-539 GCF_001605985.2 Dendrobium catenatum | reverse complement strand
ACTTTATTTGGCGAACATTACACATCTGTTTAGGTTTGCCTCATTTTGTGCCTCTTTACAAATTTGACATACTTTGTGCATCTTTTGAGACTTTATTCTTTCCACAAATTAAATCAACAAATCTTAGCTTGTTTGATTATCTTCCAAATAAAAGAAAAACTTTATCATATAAGGAAGATTAAACCATAAAATAAAACCTAACAGATAATAATAAAATCAACACATTGGAGAAGAAAATAAAAGAAAAATAAGCCACCTTTTTTTTGAACAATTATAACTATAAGATAAATATCTATTAGAACATGAAGATGATTTCCTTATCAAATCTAATTGTAATTTGATTTAATGTTTAAGTAAACAATTTTTTAAGGAAATAACATTGTAATGTAAATAATTTAAAATTTTCATCCTTTAGATCAACATTTAAGATTTGTCAAAAATAACTCATAGACAAATTAAAAGGAAACAAAAAATCAACAACAACCAAAATAATAAAAGAATAAATTAAAGACAAAATAAAGAAGTACCAAACAAGACAA
>NW_021407985.1:0-286 GCF_001605985.2 Dendrobium catenatum | reverse complement strand
ACATAAAAGTTGATATTATTATTACAATTTAGATGTTTTCTTATTTTATATTTCTTTGCTCAAGTAATATTTATGCACTTAGAAATATTTGAAATTTTAGATTATTGATTTTGGAAAAAATTGGTCTCAATTACTCTTGAAAATTGTACAAAAATTACAAAAATCAAAAAGAATGCGCAAAGGTTCGCAAATATGAAAAAGAGGCATAAAATTAGCCCAATATCAAAAGATGCACAAAAATGTGCCCACAAATTTTGAAAAAGATGCGCAAAGCGCCACATGTGGT
>NW_021407984.1:0-318 GCF_001605985.2 Dendrobium catenatum | reverse complement strand
TGGGGAATCATAGGGGCTCAAACCAACAGAAGACCCACTATAGGGTCGGTCACCAAGACTGATTGAAGACCTACAGGGTGGGGCAGCAACCCTGTCGTTACAAAAGGATGGGTGGTTTCGACCACCGTAATGTCTATGGTTTGATCCAACAGAAGAGGTAGTGTGGGGCTCTAGATAGTGGTCCCTGGTCGAGGATCGGTATTTTAAATTAAGATCTCGCCTCATGTCTTTCCAAGTAGGGTACTCACCGCGAGACTCTTTATGATCTTCTAATTTCATCCAAAATTGAAGAGCTCGTCCTTTAAGGTGAGACCTAGC
>NW_021407983.1:0-319 GCF_001605985.2 Dendrobium catenatum | reverse complement strand
CACAAGATTGTGTTGGGAAAGTAACCCACACAGTGTCTACAAACAAGAAATAGAAAATGCAGAAAAAAAATGTCAAGATGTAATGTGGAAAACTTTGAAATATGAAAAAAACTCGAGTAACACAACAGTAAGAAATTCACCATGAAATTTGGGAAAATTTGCACATATCTATTTTTTTCTCACTCTCATTGTCTCTCCTTATTCCATACACCATTCTCTACACATAATCGATAAAGAGAAAAAAATAAAACTAACCAAGTGACACAACACATCAAGTTAAAAAATAGAAATGTCCAGCCGAACTTGCGACATTACATTC
>NW_021407982.1:0-517 GCF_001605985.2 Dendrobium catenatum | reverse complement strand
TAATTATATTTATTTTTATTATTCATTAGTAAGTTTTAGTTAAATGGTTAAAATAAAAATAGATGTAATTCTTCCAATATAGATTCTGGAGTGTGAGAAAGAGTTAGGTGACGAGAGTAAATTAGTGGACCAAAGTCAAACGATTATATTTAAAGAATTATAGTCAGTTGATGGTAGTAACAGAATCTTGTTTGAGCGACGATGGTCAAGAGGCCATTATTAAGTAATGACGACAAGTAGATCGTAGTCAAACGATGGTGTAATGATAGAGATCAGATGGTGATGGTCTGATGAAATGGTCAAATTATGACACTTCAATAGGGATTATCAGGCAGTGATTTGACAATAGCATTTTAGCTATGATCTAACAATGGTAGTCTAGTGGTGGTCCAGTAATGATAATTGAGTGCTGGTTCAAAGGTGGTGATGAGGAAGGGATATGATGACAGTGGTTTGATAGAGCTTCAAGTTTTTCTTTGCCTTAATTTGAACTTACTTGAATCTCAAGATAAGGTCC
>NW_021407981.1:0-209 GCF_001605985.2 Dendrobium catenatum | reverse complement strand
AAGTTTTGTTCATAAAAAATTTAAATATTTGAAAGCTTTTGCTGTTTTTTTAAACATAAAAACGAGTGGATGCTTTGATTTTAAAATTTTAACAATTGGACTGGGTCGGGTCGTAATAATAAAAAAAAGGAATTTACGTGTCAGCATTTTATTATTAACAGGAAAATCAATTATTTCCGGCGAAATTTTCTGGCGGAAATTGAGCATTT
>NW_021407980.1:0-940 GCF_001605985.2 Dendrobium catenatum | reverse complement strand
AGAAGATTGACTTAAAGGATTTACTGAATAATTATTTCAAGTTAGATCTTGGGGCGTCACAGAATAACCTTTCGCAATATTGTGATTACCAAAATTAGCCATGGATCAAAATTCAAAAGCTTTTAAAAACTTATTTTTATGAATCCCGCTCTGATACCACTTGAAAGTTCTCTGATACCACTTGAAGGTTTGTTAGGGATGTTAAGCCCTATGAATCGGCCCAAGGCTAACCAAAAAGGGGTGAATTGATATTTTAAAATAAATGATTCGATCAAAAACACAAACCAAGATTCACCATAGAGAAAACACCATGCATAAATTAAATACGAAAATAATAAAGGAAAGAACACCCCAAATTTATAGTGGTTCGGTCAAACCCTGACCTACGTCCACTCCTTGGAGGTACCCTCCAAGTATTGCACTAAATTAAGTGTCTCTCCTTTATCCCCCACAGCTAGGTGGAGAAGCCCTTACAAAATCACTTTCACCTTCCCCGGTGTGGCGGAGTCACTGGGTCCTTTGACACCAAAGAGATCTTCTTCTTCTGTGAACTTCCCTCAAGATAAGCCTTGAATCTGATGGTACTAAGGTGCAAGCTTGCTGGAGCAACCATGTGGAATCCCCCTCCACTCTCCCTTGAGTCCCCACCTCACAGGATCTTATCCCTCTCTCAAACTTCACCTTTTCTTTACTCCCTTTCAAGCTCTCTCTTCAAGTTTCCCTCAAAAGAATGAAAAGGTAAATTAAGTAAATGTTTTGATTGCTAAGTCCCAAGTCTTGGATGAGTAAAATGGAGGGTTATGTTAGGCAGTCAATAATTAGCAAAAAACTTGTCGAATAATGATGACATGAATCGTTTAATACATTACGTTAATGCTAGGGCATTCCCTGGAAGCAATGCGTTGTATGGCCTAAATATAGCGAGAAGTGTGCAAGGGCT
>NW_021407979.1:0-259 GCF_001605985.2 Dendrobium catenatum | reverse complement strand
CAATCTCTTTAGATTTCTTAAGATCAACCTTAAGTGAAGTGTGTGATACTTTTAACGCATTATGTTCATCAACTAATTCCAAATGCTTTTTGTTTAAGTCATCAAATTCATCAAGAAGAGCCATGTGATTTGAATCAATTGTTGCATGATGTTTGAGAAAAACTTCACGCTCTTTTTATAGATTTGAATGTTCTAATTTTAAGCTAGCATGTGTCTTCTTAAATTTTTTGTATGATGCATGAATTTTTTCACAAATTTT
>NW_021407978.1:0-1071 GCF_001605985.2 Dendrobium catenatum | reverse complement strand
AGAAGATTAAGATTTTATTTAGGACAACTTTTTCATTACTTTCTAAAATAATTTTTTAGTACAAAAAGTAATCGAATTAGAAAATTTTATACTAAAAAAATATTTTAGAAAATAATTAAAAAACTATCCCAAATGAAGCAATACATATATTCATACAAATTTGTTGATGGAAATATTTATACAACTTGTTCTATAAAAGAAGCTGTGATTTCATAGGCAGTCATAGCATTAGGTTTAGGTGGTGGGCCATTTATAGCACTACTCATTTTGTATTTCTCAACCATGATAAAGTCTTTTATAAAGTTTTGATTTGATTTTTTTTCCTTCTTGTGAATTCCAATCTTTATTATATACCAAATTTTGTTAAGTCATTGCAAATATAAAGTATCTTAAACTCCAATTTTAAGCTTCATTTAGGATGACTTTCATTATTAATGCTTCTTAAAATAATTTTGCAGTTCAAAAATTTTTATTTTTTTGCTAAAAAATTGCTTTAAAAAAAAAACAAACATCTCAAATGAAGACTTGGGACAACTTTATTACTACTTAAAGAATCATTTTAGCCTTGGGACAGCTTTATACATATAAACCTTTTAAGTTTTACAATAAAGATTATTTACCCTAAATTTCTCTTCTACTCAATCGAGCCTCGTGAAACTCGTGTGTGATAATTGTGTGGTTTACTATATGTTATAATTGGGCACTTTCTTCTTCATTATTGACAGAATTTCTTATTTCTTAAGAGTTTCTCTCTTACTCTGGCTCTTATTGTTGCCGTTTTTGTGGAATTGTATTATTTTTTTTATTATATATTATCATTTGAATAGAAAATAAAATGAATTTGAGGGAGTTCAAGTATTATTTATCTAAACTAATTAAATTAATAATTCATCTTAATCTATTAATTAGAAGTTTAAGCTGTCAGCTAAAAGGCCTTGAGTTCGAGGCTTTGCATATTTGATGTGTGTACGCTTCTGTTAAAAATTTTCGCTCACCTCAGGCACATAAAAAAGACCTATTATATAACATATTCATGTTCTGCATAGACCATATTAACATCTAGAGCCAAAT
>NW_021407977.1:0-327 GCF_001605985.2 Dendrobium catenatum | reverse complement strand
TTTTCACGTCTATGCTCATTTCGTATCCTATCTCTAAGGGTAAAGCCACTCATCCACCTATGCATCCTCATCTCTGCCACACTTAACCTAGTATTATGTTTAATTTTTTCGTTGAGTATTATGCTTAAATGCTTTTAAAATCATAAGCTATAAAAAATCTAATATGGACTTACCACCCTCATTAGTCACTTCAAACCCATAGTTACCATGAATGTTTTTAAAACCCTCATTAGGCGTGATGCTTCAAAAGATGTATTTATTTGAAACAATAATAGTATTTTTTGTTAAAATACATTCAGAGTTTGTAGTACCTATATTGAATATAGT
>NW_021407976.1:0-248 GCF_001605985.2 Dendrobium catenatum | reverse complement strand
GCACAAGGAAATGAATAAAAGAATTCAACGAAGCAATGCTCACTATAAGATTAATGCTGATCGTAAGAAGAGATTTAAAGAATTTGAAATTGGAGATTTTGTTCTGGTACGGATTCGTCCGGAGCGGTTCCCCCAAGGAGCCGTTAAAAAGTTACATGCTAGAAGTATGGGCCCCTTTAAGATAATCTTGAAAGCAAACAATAATGCTTACGTGTTAGACCTTCCTGAAGGCTTTAATATGAATCCTA
>NW_021407975.1:0-1332 GCF_001605985.2 Dendrobium catenatum | reverse complement strand
ACTCCAAATTGGATGAAATTTGAACCTAAGGTCTCAATGTCACTCGGTTTACTATGTTCAAGTTTCACCCCTATTGGGTGTATTTATAATTTCCTATGATTTTTCTAAGTTAGATAGACATTTTCTTAAATATTTTCCCTAGGTTTCTCTACTGTTCAAATGGGCATGAAATTTGGTGTATCTAACCCTTATGCAAATGCATTCACTCCAAAGAAAAGTCACAGCAAAATACTAAGAATTTAAGGAGTTATGAATTTTCCAAATTTAGAGTCTAAAATGGACCCTTTACTTTGAAAATTCATATCACAGAAATTCATTGGGTATCTGACCTTAGAAAAATTAGTAAACATGACTAAGATACCCAATAATCTTCCACCAAAATTGGCGCCTCAATTAATCACTAGATTGTGAGAAAATTGCAAAAAACGTAATTTAAACAACTGTAAATATCTCACAATACAGAAACGAAATCAACTTTATTTTAATTTTAGTAAATACTAGATTCAATTACCTTTCCAACGAGTCCAAGAACGTTCCATTTGGTGAAAGACTCGATTTTCTATGAATTTTAAAAAATGTGGGCATTTTTCTGAATTATTTTTGACCATTTTTGGTCAAATTGACCGCCGGCGCCAACGGCACCAATCATTGGCGCCGGATCGGCGGCGCCCAGTATCAGCGCGATACGTGGCAGGGCTGGGTCCCGCCACTTAACCACGTCGGACGGCTATATCAGCCGTCCGATCGACTGTGGGTAAGATAGACGGTCCAGATTGCGCCACATCATCACCCGCGGTTTGAAACGGCGCGGGTTCAAATCCAAGGGGAGATGGCGCGTTCGGGAAGGGCGACATGGCCGTTCTGGGCCGTTCGATAGCACTAAAGGCGCGATCAGACGGCTCTGGTTGAACCAGAATTGGAAATTTTCAAATGCCCATAACTTTCAAAATACTCAACGAAATTGGATGAAATTTTAACTGTAGCTAGAGGGCAACATAATATAACAATTCCTGAAGTTTGGAGGCTCCATACATTGTAGATTTTCTACAGTTTCAAATTTAAATTTAAACTTAAAATGGAAATAACTTACAATCCAACCGTCTGATGTTTGCGTTCTTGGTCTTATTGGAAATATGAAGATGTCCTCTTCAACTTTGGTGAAGACCCCAAGAGCTAGATCTTGCTGGATCTGGAGTTATTCCAAAATTTCATGATTCTCTCTCTTAAACTATCTCTCTTCACCAATAAGTGTTTTGAAGGCTTGGATCTTATGGGGGAAGACTTGGGAAGGCTAAGGAAATGCTTGGAGAATATTTTCTGAAGGTTTTGGGG
>NW_021407974.1:0-247 GCF_001605985.2 Dendrobium catenatum | reverse complement strand
ATGATGGCCGCGTTGATTGAAGATCTCAACCGGAGGGGTTCACAAATATTTTCAAATACCTCTAAAAAGTTCCACCCAAAATCCCAGAAAAATCCAAAATCAATCCCAAAATCCTAAATATTTAAAATTGAAATTCAACCATTCAAGCACTTAAAAAGCAAAATCCATCCACCCTCCGCAATAGTTTGCCGAGGTGAACAAATTCAAATATGACTTCAGCTCACAAAGATCCAAATGCCTAGTCGAA
>NW_021407973.1:0-1369 GCF_001605985.2 Dendrobium catenatum | reverse complement strand
TTGGCCTCAAAGCCAAGCTATAAGCCCTATCTTCGAAATTAAAAAAAATAACCTTCCCACTCTACATTTGTATTAAGACCGGATGGCATGGTTTTAAAAGCGGTTAGGAGGGTTTAGCTGGTAGTCCCTTCCAGGCGGGATAATAAATCCAGAGGTCGGCAGGCTATGCCTCTTGTGAGGTATAGTTTTTAAGCCCCTTTGCACTCATTAGATTTAGGTTTGAGGCACTACTTATCGGTAGTCCTCACATTAATCTTAGGGTCTAAGGCAGGGGTTGATTCCAAATCACCCTACAAGCCCTCATCTTTCGGGCAATCCCTCCAACAAGTGTTGTTGGGATGTAAGCCCCAACCTTCTAATAAAAATGTCAACTTAAACCAAAATTAGATTTCTAAAATGCAAAGCCCAATATAAGATAGTTTGAGCACCTCTGAGTTTCCCTCAGAATCAAGTGCTCCTACTTCACCTCCTTTGGCCTTCATTCCAAAATCTGATTCTAAGTTGATCCCTTTCCTCCTTGAAACTCCTAAATGGCCAAAACCTTTAAGCAAGACTTTCATGTATTTTAAAACAAAAATCAAACTTTAACCAATGTCTAAAATGACTTCCAAAAGAAAGCAAAGCCACTAGTTTAATCAAAAGAAACTAAAATTTGGGATGTAATTAACTATAGGGGCTTGCCCCTATAGGACGTCTGTACCTCAAAAATAAATAAACCCCGCTCGGCCAAACATCGAGTGGGGGAATCTCTGTTAAATTGTAAATTTTGTTATTGAGTCCATAAGGAAATGATATTTTTATCCTTCGGGGTAATATACCATGCTCTTATGCCGTGCTCGATTATAAAATATGCAATCCGTTTGAGGACACAAAAATTCTCCAACAGAACATACTCTACCTGTCTGCAAAATTCACTTTAAAATATGAATTTTGATGAAGTTGGTTCTTCAATTTATCTTGATTCAGTTCCTAATTTTATTAGTAAGTTGTCATGTTTTCCTTCTGGAAGGCAACATCCTCAAAAAAAAGAAATGAAGTCAGTCTATGCTTTTCAAGATTATCAGTTTATTATTTATCCAGCCAACGATATTACGGATAAATTTGAAACTCAAACAATAGACAAAGTTAAAGTCTTGGATAGGTTGGTAGCATGTGAGAAACGTTGTATTAAAAGAAAGAGAGGTGCAAACACAGACTAACAAAGAGATGCACGACCAAGAAAGACACAATGGAGAACTTACTATTCTTAAAAGGCGATCAGATGAGGCGAAGTTGCAGTATGTTGATTAACTTATCTAATGCAAAAAAATGTTGAATGACGTAAACATAAAAGAAGAGAATGTGAGACAATGGCCACGGAGGAAGCGGT
>NW_021407972.1:0-286 GCF_001605985.2 Dendrobium catenatum | reverse complement strand
TATATGTAAGTACAATATCAATGCATGACAAGAATCAGAGTTAGGTTGAGAACAATCATCATTAATTAGTCCCCATAAAACAATATATATGAGTTTTGTTTTTGTTTAAAACCCACAGAAGGCTTACATGTTAATATCAAAAAAAGGATTATAAGCCTTTAGAGGGATCCACTACTCACTACATGCTCAAAGAGCTACAATCAAAAGAGAAAAAAAAATCAAACGAGTTATAGATCCCTATCTGATTATAATAAGAAAAAAAGACAAGCAGCCAAAAACCAAACTT
>NW_021407971.1:0-797 GCF_001605985.2 Dendrobium catenatum | reverse complement strand
ATATATGGCTTGGGTTCATAGGGCTATGCGTATGATGACAGTTCATCCACCTCAGCATTTTATGATCCAAGTAATGGAGCTGAAGAAATTGTGAGTCAGTGTTGCAGCATTGACTAGAGTGATTGAAGAAATGAGAAGGGTTCAAAATGAAATGCAAGCAGAGCTGCAATCCTATAGAGTTGAAAATCATAGGAAGCAAGAGGAAGAGCAGCGATGAACATCTCAAGACAGCGAGGATACAGCTGATGAGTAGAATTGTGACTTTGTGAATTTCTGAACTTGTGACTTATGTTTATTGTAACTTTGTGAATTTATGAAATTTTGAACTTGCGAACTTATGTTTTATGGTTGAGCATATTAATTTTGTTTATATTTAATATTTTATTTGGTTATGCTTATGTATATCATTGTGATAGTTGATTGAATATAGCAGCGTGTTGCCCAAATCTTGTTATATATTATTTTATGTGCAGGTTTTAGAATCTAGGGTGAACCTCCCTTATATAGAGGGGAGGCTGTCAATTTTTTTTGCAGGTACTACAGGTTTTCGGCAGCCACCCGGCGGTTTGGCCGCTGGAGGGATCCATTTTTTCATTTCTAAAAATAGAATATTTGGATTATGTTGACTGAGGTTCCATATGTTTTTGAATAGATAAAAGTCTCGCTCTAAGAGTAAGACTCATAAATGAATTTGCTTCATAGTCATCTTTTTTCATGGAATAAATAAATTGGTATTTTTGATATAAATCCAATTTGTTTGATTGATTCCTACGGGTTGGATCAAAAAAGATTCTTGA
>NW_021407970.1:0-294 GCF_001605985.2 Dendrobium catenatum | reverse complement strand
CAGAAGGAACAGGTAATCAAGAGTTAGGTACTTACCTTCGGTGGTATAGATCATGGGCTTCCATCTATTTGTTAAAGCCTCAAATAGAGCCGCCAGAAACTTTCTTTCCTCGCTCTCCAGGCGAACGCTTAGTGGTACGTCGCAATAATAAATTTTTTTACAGATTTCATATAAAGCATATTTTGACAAATAGTTTTTATCTCGTAGGCTGACTACTACATACGTTCAAGTGCTATTCTTGAACCATTGGCGGGGGGTCATGGACAAAATGCAAGTTCATTACAGTTAGCAGTT
>NW_021407969.1:0-261 GCF_001605985.2 Dendrobium catenatum | reverse complement strand
TCACTGGATAGCTAAAAAAAGAAAAGAACATAAAAAAAAAAACATACTAATGTTCAATATAAAATAATAGTACATAATATTTGATAGCATCAATTGCCATGCTTAATATAGCCTTCATTGCTACCCTTTGCTACCACAATGTTTAAAGCTAATTTCTCCAAAAATATTGACCAAATGGAGGACTCTATAGTGCACCAAGGGACTTGATAACTCTATTTTTTAGGACTAATTACCAAGTTGGGAATGACATATCTATATTCC
>NW_021407968.1:0-281 GCF_001605985.2 Dendrobium catenatum | reverse complement strand
TTTGGCCAAATATTATTTGGACAAGTATGATAAACCGATTAGGCTCATTTCAAGCATATTTAGAATGGACCAATTTTGAATCAGACCCGAATATGATTTTTGTGTCAATACGAATTGACTTCCTTAATCTCTTTTAAGATAGAATGTGCGGGTTGATAATTGATATCTGACCATTCAAGGCTCTCATTGAAAAACATGAATTAAAATATTCTTATATCATTTATATTACAATAAATTTTAAATTAATATAATATAGTTTTCTAAAAAATAAATTCAAGTAT
>NW_021407967.1:0-230 GCF_001605985.2 Dendrobium catenatum | reverse complement strand
GGAGATAACTACACATTTGAACAATAATGTTTGGAATAATTAAAACTTCATAAGTTGCAAAAATGTAAAGCATGCAAATAGCAACTATGTTAACAATGTCAAGAGTGCCTTTTTAAATGGGGAGATAAAAGAAGATGTGCTTATAGAACAACCTCCAGGTTTTGAGAGCTCCCAATTTCCAAATCATGTGTTGAAATTGAAAAAGGCATTGTATGGTTTAAAGCAGGCAC
>NW_021407966.1:0-341 GCF_001605985.2 Dendrobium catenatum | reverse complement strand
TCCTCCTTGGACTCCTTGGATCCGTCGTGGCTTGAATGTCCAAACGAAGAGACAATTCCTCCAGTATGGGGGTATTGCCTTTTCTCTTTGGACATCTAAAGCCATCCAACTCGATCTTCCAAATGGAAGAAGACTCTCCCCTTTAAGGATGTCTTCTTCTTTTGAAATCCGAGTTGGATAAGAATATCCCAACTCAAAGTAGTTTTCACAACTCTTAACAATTATTACAGAATATTACATTAATTGAAAAGCAGAAAAATTCTAAAGAGACCTGCATGGTTATCCTAATAAAAATTCCAAGCAATTTATATGAAAATAAAAGTGCTAACACCATTGACCAT
>NW_021407965.1:0-513 GCF_001605985.2 Dendrobium catenatum | reverse complement strand
AAATGAAGCTTGAAAATTAAACAAAAGAATGGAGGAGAAAGAGAGATAATTTGACCCATGAAGCCATGATGAGTCCAGAGCCCTGCATTGGGTACCCATATCCACACCCACCCATGTACCCACTCATACCCTTGTGGGTGGGTACTAACAATGTGGGATAAATCGATTTAGATTGTTAATCACCGTATATCTTATGTTATTGCAATCCTCACTACATAGCATGCAACACTTAACCATATTGTGACTACGACAAATTATGATATGCGGCTTGAAAGTTTGCAATAAGGAAAAGGGCAACAAGCCTCAAGGCCATCAGTCTATGGCAGATTGCGTTCAAAAAACATGAAAAGTGGGTGGGTATAGGTGGGTACTACATCCCGAAAGTCACCATGGGTGGGAGTGGGTGGGTGTTCGAGTAAAGCATGGGTATCCAATCAGGACCCCATGTAGGGCTTTGATGATGACCTTTATTTGAAAAAAAAGGATTACCTGCACAGGACTAGCAGCAACCAA
>NW_021407964.1:0-298 GCF_001605985.2 Dendrobium catenatum | reverse complement strand
AGTTTTTGAGTTCCTGCAGCGACTGAGAGTCATCTACGGTGTGGAGCCTTCGCCGAAGAACAATTCTTGTTCATCCAATGCCAGAGGATCACCAGACAACGAGCTGAGCTGAAATTTCCCTCGGGCAACTCATCAAGAAAGCTGCTGCAATTAAAATTTCAGGCTGCAAAGGAGGCAGAAGAGTCTGGCGGAGACGCTCTGAAGGACATTCCAGCCAGCCATCGTCGTTTCTCCCACCACCGGCCAGTGGTACGGGCTGGCATACTCAAGCAGGGCGTCCGAGACGGAACCAAAAAGA
>NW_021407963.1:0-316 GCF_001605985.2 Dendrobium catenatum | reverse complement strand
TTTTTTTTTTTTTTTTTTTTTTTTTTCTGTCACTAGCTTCATTGCCTCATGTACTACTTTTTTGGTTTAATATAATTTTGTTTTTGTTTAAAAAAAATTTGTAGTATATGTCTCTCACTAGGATAATGCTCATTTACCTTAATTATAGGATTTTTACGTGGGGGCTATTTGGTTGGAGTAAAAATGAATGCAAAGCATTTACTATGTTTTCTTTTTTCACTTTTTGATATTTGGTTGGATGAAAAGCAAATTCTAAATACAATTTATTTCATTCTAATTCAATTTTGAGGTAAAGCATTCTACCCAATTTTGAGCC
>NW_021407962.1:0-200 GCF_001605985.2 Dendrobium catenatum | reverse complement strand
ACAACATCAAATCTAACAACCAAAAAGCAAAACAATCAGAGGAGAGCATATTGTAAGATCAACAATGTGAAACAAACAATCATCGTTTACGTCGGCCTCTCCCCCAAAATCTACCTCGAGGGCCAACATTGAACGTAGTTCTAGCACAAACTAGAGAGAAATCATTCCCAGGGTCAGAAACCCCACATGCATCTAGAGAA
>NW_021407961.1:0-272 GCF_001605985.2 Dendrobium catenatum | reverse complement strand
TCTTGATCGTCCCAGACGATCTCACGATCGTCCTGGCCGATCAGTTCAATTATCCAGAGCATCGCTCTGAATTTGATCTGGCTGATATTCATTGTCCAGAAGCAACTAAGGGTTTTTAAATTGATCATCTAGGATGATGTGATCGTATCATTAATACTTAATTACTTCCTTGATTACTGGATCAATTTAGGCAAAATTGTGTGATATCATCCAGGCCGATCTCATGATCGCCCTAGCCGATTTCCAAAAATACAAAATACCTAAACTAATCA
>NW_021407960.1:0-378 GCF_001605985.2 Dendrobium catenatum | reverse complement strand
TCCTAATTGACTACATTTATGGTCTCTCTGAAATTGGAACTTTTATTCTATCCAGTGAACGTATGCAGAGGAAGGTTCGATTTTAGACAAAAAAGCGCTTGTACCGAGTTTTTTGAAAAAACTCGGTACACTGAAAAAAACTCAGTACAGGCGCTTTTTTTGCCTAAAACTGAACCTTCCTCTGTGTACGTTCACTGGATAGAATAAAAGTTCCTGAAATTGGTCATGTTGATAATAAAAGGAAGAAAAACATAGCCTTAGGACATTTGATTGCTTATATTTTGGAAAAGAAGTGTGATTTAACTCATTTAGAACAAGACTTTGAAGAACCACTCTACTAAAACGACGCATCCTTTAGGGCTATCTTCAATAAGGACG
>NW_021407959.1:0-469 GCF_001605985.2 Dendrobium catenatum | reverse complement strand
GGTCGAGAGAATCCAACAAGGATGTAAGACCTTTCCGAGGTTATATGTCGGAGCCTTTGCTCGACGACGTTAACCTGTATGGAAGAGGTCGAGAGAATACACCAAGGAAGTGAGACCTTTCCGAGGTTGTATGCCGGAGTCCTGCTCGACGACGTTAACCTGTGTGGAAGAGGTCGAGAGATCCACCAAGGATTTAAGATTTTTCCGAGGTTGTATGTCGGAGCCTTTGCTCGACGACGTTAACCTATGTGGAAGAGGTCAAGAGAATCCACAAAGGATGTGAGACCTTTCCGAGGTTGTACGCCGGAGCCCTGCTCGACGACGTTAACCTGTGTGGAAGAGGTCGGGAGAATCCACTAAGGATGTATGACCTTTCTGAGGTTGTATGTCGGAGCCTTTGCTGGACGATGTTAACCTGTCTGGAAGAGGTGAGAGAATCCAACAAGGATGTAAGACCTTTCCGAGGTTG
>NW_021407958.1:0-1597 GCF_001605985.2 Dendrobium catenatum | reverse complement strand
ACCAAACAAAGGTACTAACCAATAAAAGAGCACGAATGAGCATTAGAACGAGTGAACCAAGAAACCTCGAAACCTTTAGCTTTGTTTTTCTTACCTTTCTTGCTAGAAAGCATAGTGAATCCCTCACTATCCACTTGCACAACGTTTAAATTACTATCTTCTCTTAAATTGTAAGAGATACCATGATTATTCCTCCCATCACTCTAGTGGTCACCCGATTGAGAGCAAATCCAATCAGAGTGAACAATAAGATATATAGAATTCAAGTTAAACAAATGCTTCCCACCATCATGCTTAAAATATTAATAAAAGATTATTAGCTTATTCAAATTTTTAATAAGTTTAGAAATTAATTTTTTCTCTAAATTTTTTTTTTTAATGGTATCTTATTAACACCTCTATATTTTTATACAATCAAACTTAATTTTGAAGCCATTTAATATATCAAAAAGTATGCATGCATGCTGAATGTCATCTGCATCACAAATTTGATGCCCATCATTGCTGAAAAGGCTAACGATCACTAATGTCACCATGGTTAATGCTCACCATTAATGCCATCAAACACTATAGGAAAAACGTCAATTTCTGATGGCTATTTTCGTTAGACACTATGAAAAAGATAATATTTTCGCAGCAATTTGTAGCAGCGGTTCTGAAACTACTGCTATAGATAAATATAGACAGTGGTTTTAACCGCTGCTAAATTTAACATCAAAAAATTAAAGTTGTCATAGCATTTTGTAGCAGCAGTTTGCAAACCCCTGGCTAAGACATTGTCGTTCATAAATCTATTGTAGATCCCCTCCTTTCATGCCCTAGCCAACTCATGCTACTTCTTCACCCAACTTCGTTTTAGATCTCCCTTCGACGATCATCCACTCCGAGTCAGCCAGCCCTGATGCTGAAGCCACCCATCCTGTCCCGACGAATCCTAGGTCGCTGGCGGTGAGGGGGAGGAAAGCGAGATGGAGAGGTCGACGTCACCGGTGGAGTCCTATTTCTGATGAGTAAATTTCAGCTCACAAGAGATGTAAGGACTTTCTAACTTTTAGAAACCACTACTCTATCTTATTTGGAAATGAAACAAGCTCATCATTCTCCTCAATACTAAGCTTTTTTAAGGAGGCGATACTTCTCAATGGCTCCATTAGCAACACCGATGGTTCACTTATACTGAGATTGTTGAGTATGAGATGGCAATTATTAGTTGTATGCACTTCTCGATGTCTTCCGAGAGAGATCAGATTAGGGCAATTTTTACTCTTCAAATATCTTAATGCTGTGAGTCATGCTATTTCATATCAGGTAGAGGAAGAGTTATGATGTTTCGGTAGCGAGACATCACTGAATGGGCAAGGTTGGATGCCTTAATATGTCAAAGTTTTTATAACATTATCATTTTGATATGTTACTTATGTAGTTATGTGTATATGATATTGCATTGGACATTTTTAGGTTTTGTGTTTTTTTTTTAATTTAATTAGTGGCGGTTATAACTGCTACAAACTTTCAGATATGCTGCACCGCCACAACATTGAAAATCAGTTTATCTGGATAGAATTTGTGGCGGTTATAGCTGCCACAAGTCTAGACA
>NW_021407957.1:0-239 GCF_001605985.2 Dendrobium catenatum | reverse complement strand
TTCTTTTATTTTGTTATTTTAAATTTTGCTTATTTTTATGTGGTCTTTACTATTTCTTATTTTCTAACTTGATGGGAACTCTGGGATACTAATCAACCCTCGGGTTGTTTTATAACTTGGTATCCCCTGCATCTCAACAGTTTCAAAATAGGTTATAGTGGACTTCATTACAATTATATTAAGTTTAAAATAACAAACTTATGTTTTAATAAGATACTTTTTCATGTTTAAAAAGGTAT
>NW_021407956.1:0-229 GCF_001605985.2 Dendrobium catenatum | reverse complement strand
TTTTAAATAGTGTGGCGAATGTACTTTTATTTGGCGTTCATTTGAGGGTCACGACAGCCGACAACTACAAAAACCCGAAAAGAAAATATCCTAACCCTAAAAATCCTAAACATTAATCCTAACAAATATTTTGAGAGAAAGACAAAAAAAAAAAATCTTCGAAGATGAAATGAACGAGAATGACAAACTAACATTGTGTGACGCCCCAGGCATCCATAGTGAAAGGATT
>NW_021407955.1:0-824 GCF_001605985.2 Dendrobium catenatum | reverse complement strand
AGTCCCAACTCCAATTCTCCAACGATTCCCACATCCGAAACAATTCTCCCACCACCTACCAGCACACAGCATCCTAAAACAACCGCTCCCATTCCTTCTCATCAAATGCAAACGCGCTTAAAATCCGGCATCTCGAAACCGAAACAATTCCTAAACCTCCTCACTCATATCAACCCGCATGCCACCCCGCTCACCTACAATCAAGCTGTCAAACTCAATCATTGGCAAGTGGCCATGAACGAAGAATTCACCGCACTACAAAACCAAGCAACGTGGACTCTTGTCCCCGCACCTCTAAACAAACCGGTTTTGGGCTGCAAATGGACATATAAGACGAAGCTCCTACCGTCCGGCAAAGTCGATCGATACAAAGCTCGTCTTGTTGCTCTCGGCTACAATCAAAAGTTCGGTATAAATTATACAGAAACCTTTAGCCCCGTAGCAAAAATGCCGACGATACGTCTCCTTCTTACTCTCGCTCTCAACCGCCGATGGCAAATTCTACAACTAGACGTCTCGAACGCTTTCCTACATGGTGACCTTCCCGACGATATTTACATGCGCCAACCTCCTGGTTTCCAACACCCGCAGCACCCCGACTTTGTCTGTAAACTTCGCAAATCACTCTATGGATTAAAACAAGCGCCGAGACAATGGTTTCAAAAGCTCACCGGATTTCTTCAGGCTCAAGGATTCGGGTTTAGTCGTTCTGATCCTTCCCTACTTATTCTTAATAAAGATAGCATTCAAATTTACATTCTAATCTATGTGGATGATTTTCTCGTCACAGGAAATAATGAACCTGCAATCACCCGTCTCCTCAT
>NW_021407954.1:0-214 GCF_001605985.2 Dendrobium catenatum | reverse complement strand
TTTTTTTTTTTTTTGAAATAAATTTATTTTGATCTTACCATTACAAGATTGCCTCTTTAATGGGGTTAATATGTTGAATGAACACTTTGAACTTCACTAAAATTTTATTTGGGGATATTTTTTATTACTTTTTAAAGCACTTTTTTAGTAAAAAAAAATTAATTTTTGTACTAACAAACTGGTTTAAGAAATACTAAGAAAGCCGTTCTAAATG
>NW_021407953.1:0-328 GCF_001605985.2 Dendrobium catenatum | reverse complement strand
TTCAGTTCCAAATACTTTTCTTTCACCAGTTTCTACCCAACACAAGGGTGTTATGCACTTTCTTCCATGAAGGGCCTCATATGGTGCCATTCCAAAGCTAGCTTGAAAACTGTTGTTGTAAGCAAACTTAATCAGCGATATGTGAGTCTCCCAATTTTCTCCAAAATCTAAAACACATAATCGCATTAAATCTTCCAAAGTCTGAATTGTTCTTTCTGATTGCCCATCTGTTGGTGGATGAAATGCTGTACTGAAAGTCAATCGTGTACCTAATGCTTCTTGAATTTTTTTCCACAATTTAGAAGTAAAATGGGAATCTCTGTCTGAA
>NW_021407952.1:0-283 GCF_001605985.2 Dendrobium catenatum | reverse complement strand
CAAGTAATTGAGACCATACTCTTGACGATGCCCTTGTGCTACTAAACGAGCTTTATAACGAGCAATCGTGCCGTTGGGATTGGTTTTGATTTTGTAAGTCCAGCGGGAGCCGAGAATCATTTGATTGGGAGGGGCCTGAACTAGTGTCCACGTGCCTTGTTGTTGGAGAGCAAGGAATTCTGATGCCATGGCATTTCGCCAGTGCTGATGTTTTACAGCTTCATGATATGTGGTGGGGGTGATTGCGTTTGGAACGAGTTGATGGTTAAGGTCGAGAATTTGA
>NW_021407951.1:0-870 GCF_001605985.2 Dendrobium catenatum | reverse complement strand
CCTATACGGGTCAGGTTATGGTCGATCCGTTTGAACCCGGGTCAGTTACGGGTCCGACCCGAACCCGACCCGTGATCCGAAATTGACATGCCTATTCACAGTATCGATCAGTAACGAGCTTGGTACTGCTCAGTACCGAGTTCAGTACCGATTAGAGTGTGATGTGACACATTTTCATTGGCTTTGGACGACGTCCATTGTCTGAACCCAATAATTCCCCCCTTGGAAGGTCCTTCTTGTGGCAATCTGGGGTTCTCTTCCGGATGAAAAATGTAGTCGATCTGGTTTACCTGATCTTGGATGCTGTTTCGTTTTAATTGCGCTCTGAGTCCTATGGGCTTATGGCTTCCTTCGTTCCTCCCTCCTTTTGAATTTATTATTCTGTGCGGAGTCAAATAAAAATGTGTCATGTCATCCAAAAAATGTATCGCGCTCGGTATTGAGCTCGGTACCCGCACTTGATACCGAGCACATAATCGAATGGTAGAAACGTCCAACATCTGCACAGAATAATAGCTCCTCCTTTTGAGCTTTGTTTCGACACACGTCTTTTATTTTTCTTATTTGCTTGTTTTGATAAGTGCATTGGTTTGTTTTTTGTTTTTTATTTTTATTTTTATTTTTTTGGTCCAATGGCATGCCTATATCGTATTTGTGATTTCATGTAATATTTCTCTTTTATTAATGAAATTGGGCCCTGTCCCCTAATATTTCCAAAAAAAAAAACATAATTTGGAAAAAAAAATAGAAAGGAGGGTAGACTTCAAAAAATTTGGCGCAATCCGCGAAGTAGAAATCCACGGACTTTAGAAACCAGAAAAAAAATTCATCAAAAGTTTTGGCTCCCTTCGGCTTGAGAGAGCCGGGGAG
>NW_021407950.1:0-3058 GCF_001605985.2 Dendrobium catenatum | reverse complement strand
AGGCATGAAAAAAGGATGAATTACAATCCCCTTCCTCTGTCCACTTAGCTTTGGCCTTTTGCCTCCACCAAGTATTGAGTCTAGCCAAGGTAATATTAAGCTCATTAATTTTGAATCTCAAAACCTGTAGTTTATCCGGTGAGAGTTCTCCATCAGATTCTTCCAGCTGTATTTCTAATATTTCACTTTTCAATTTATCTCTCAATGTATTCAAATCTGTAAATTTCGCCCTGCTCCAGTAATACAATACTTTTAAAGTTCTTTTAAACTTTACATTCAGAGCTGAAGCTGGATCACCCCTGCATTTTCTACTCCATATATTTCTCACAAAAGCAGTAGCTCCATAGTAAGAAGCCCACACCTCTTCGTACCTGATAATTCTGTTGAATTCCACCGATTTAAACACATTAAGTAATAACGGACAGTGGTCCGAAGCCACCCGAGATAAATGTTTCACCACCGCCACATGAATAATGTCCAAAGCACAGGAATTAATCAAGCATCTGTCCAATTTTCCCAAGAAACGCGCACTCCCTGTTTTGTTATTACACCATGTGAACTTGGGACCCATAATTAACTTCATGAAGATCATTCTGGATCAAAAAATTAATGAAATCCTTAGAGCCTTGGGATGCAACAAAACTCTTCCCACCTCTTTTCTCTGCTTGGGACATCACACAATTAAAGTCACCTCCAACCACCAAGGGTAGATTACCTGAACAGTGTTTCTCTAGATCAACCCAAAGTTTCCTTCTTTCTTGCATATTCGTGCTACCATACACAGACGCAATCTTCCAATCACCTATGCCAAGCACTTTCAATAATCCCAAAATCATTTGAGAAGAGGACCCAATAATGGAGAATGAAGCCAAATCTTTCCTCCAAAGAACCATTAAGCCTCCCGAGAGTCCATTAGATGGAACCATAAAAACATTCCAGTTAGTGCCTAGTAACTTCAAAACTTGGCTATTCTCCATAAAACAAATCTTTTTTTCCAACAAACCAATAAACAAAACACCATTATCCTTAACAATTTCCTTGAGGTAGAGAGCAGCCTCAATTTTTTTGGCTCCTCTACAATTCCAAAAAAGCAATGAATTCAAATTTTAAAAACAGGGGAAGGACCCCCAACCTTTTTCGTTTTACCTCCCTCCAACTTTCTATTATGAGGTAATATGTTCTCGGATCCCAGTGATTTGAGCTCCTTCAGAAGCTTTACTTTCTTATCAACAGAATGAGTCTCCATCTTGGCCTCATCCGGGATCAAAATAACCTTTTCAGAATCCTTACAAATAATCGGTTGCTGCTCAGTGTCCATACCTGAGAACTTTCCATCTAATAAAGACATGGAAATTTCTCCTTCTTCCAATTCATTTCCCGACCCCGAATCTTCTAATTCTGATAACACTTTAAACCTGTTAATTACTGCAAAATCAGGAGTAACACCTGATAATTCCTTCTGATCAAAATTAATAGCAAACTGGCCCTTATTGCCCGGTTTCCTCTCTTCAGCCACCTTGTCATTTGCAATAACTGGAATATAAAAAACCTTCTCTACTTCCACATTGTCTTTATTCAAATTACTAACATCAGTAATTTTCAAAATTTTTACAATAGACGAACCAACTTTGGGGATAAACACTTTCTTCATGGGAATAAACTTCTTTCTGCTAAACACATTCCTATTATTAACCCGTCTATTCAATTTATTTTTTCCATACTGAACCTGAATCCATGGATTGCTGTCTTCACTCCTTTTAATTTCTAAATTGTTCGTGACTAACGGTTGCTGGATAGGTTGAGGAGCACCCTCAATCTTATTTACCACCTGTTGAACTTCATCACAATCAGTAACAGAATGTCCTATCTTTCCACAATCTGAACAAATTTTAGAAATCCCCTCATACTCCACTTTCTGGAAGAATTCTCCAGCCGAGCCTTTAATCCACACCCCCTTAGGCAGCACCGAATCCAGGGGAATCCGAACGCACACTCGAGCAAACTCCCTCCTACTCCATTGGAACAAGTTGCCATCAATAAGAAAAGGCTTACCAACTAAAGATGCAATTCTACAAATATTCACCTCATCCCAACATTGAAGAGGTAAATTGGGGAGTCTAATCCAAACAGGAGAGGTAATCCCTTTAAGAGATAAAGGATTGAAGTCGATAGACCATTTGTCTAACCCAATAACCTGCCCTGTAAACCACCAAGGGCCACCAGATAAAATGTTCTCAACCGCCGTCACATCTTCGAAAGCACAAAGATACCAGCCAAGACCCAATCCTGTAATGTGGAATTTACCAAATTTCTCCCAATGTCTCCTTAGTACTGTGCTGATAAGCTGAAATGAAGAAATCTCTCCAAACACCTTCACAACAATAGCTTTATCAAGTTTCTTTGCATTTTCTAACTCTTTTTCCTCATGAAGAAGCACCATCTTACCATCATCATAAAGAAATGAACCCAGATCAAGCTTTTCCACATTAATATTTGGTTTTCTCCTCCACGCTGAATTAGCCCAAACATTTCCAACCTTTTCTTCCTTATCAACCTGACCCTCTAAGTCATCCTTCTCTTCACCAATAGGATTGTCTTTATAATTCTTCTCAGACAAAATAACATCCACCCCATCTACTAACTTGGAATTACAGACTATCGACTCCCTCTCAATCGAAGATGGAGGTAAAGATTTTACCAACCGCTTCGCATTAAATTTCAGAGTACCCGCAGAAGATGATCCTACCTCATGATCCTTTAAAAATCTTCTCTCATCATTCAAGAAAGATGGAGAGAAGGATTTATTTAGACCGATTTCCTCTATAACACCTTTACCCATTCCAGGGACATAACCAGAGGATTTCTCCTTGATTAAAACACCCCCTTCGTTTATAACCAGATGTTTATTGCCCAAACCATTCAAATTTTTGTTGAATCCTTCCAAGACCTTTGATCCGCCATTAAAAACCTCTGACGCATCATGAACTACAACAGAAAGACTTTTCCTACACTTATTCCACGTCTCCGAAGGAAAGAGATGTTTCTTCTCCATCGTCGT
>NW_021407949.1:0-487 GCF_001605985.2 Dendrobium catenatum | reverse complement strand
ATGAAAATTTTGATTTATTTGCCTCATAAAATTTAAAATAATATATCTATCACCTTACTTTTTAGAAAAAAAAATACTCAAAATTTCTTTTTGAATCAGAATACTCACTCATATTCTTAGTGGCCAAATTATAAAAAGAACACATTTTATACTAAAATTGTATAAGAATCATGTTTAATAATTAATTTAAAAAGGAGCAAAAACGAAAGTTTATAACATGCTCCTTAAGCTAATTTAAGTTTATAATTGACTCATTTTTATAAATAGGCCTATTTTTCATCCATTCTTTTTCTCTGATGATTTTTCTCACGAGAAAGTAAACCCACAATGTAATATTTTCGTCTTTATCTTTGATTAATTATTGATTGTTATCGAAAGTTAGTAAATTTATATGTTTACATACTTAACATTAAACATAAATGGATATTAGATTTGAGATTACTAATTGCAAACATTTCTTAAAATTTATTATGATCCTGATTGAAAG
>NW_021407948.1:0-207 GCF_001605985.2 Dendrobium catenatum | reverse complement strand
ATTATAAACTTAGCAGGTAAAAATTTGTGAACCTTAATTTTATGCTTTCAATTTTTCTTCATGAAAATAATATTGTCCATAAACCTACTTTATTCTTCTTGTTGTTGACAGTATATTGGCAGAGTATTTAGGTGAAAGCTACATGCTAGCAATTGTTTGCAAATCGTATGAAACTGCGAGAGAATTAGAGAAGCATAGTGAAGACGG
>NW_021407947.1:0-448 GCF_001605985.2 Dendrobium catenatum | reverse complement strand
GGAGGGGGTGAATGCCGCGTGTATCCCGAATCAAAGGCGAAGAATGGTCTATTTTAAGACCGTTACTGCCTTTTTGAGGTCGAGGTTAAGACCTTGCTCGAGGAGTAGAAGTTTAACAATGGACTGTATAAAGCTTGTAATTGATTTGAAGTATCCTTGCATTTGCTCGGATATTCCTGAAATATCAACTTGGTGTTGAAGGTATTGGAGGATCTATTTGACCATGGTTTGAGTCAAAGTTTCCCCCCAGTCCGCATCTGCTTCTTATGATATTGATGCTATGAGTGATCTTTTGAGATTGGAACAAAAATTGCCCCCTAGTCGGGAACCACGTTCCCACATACGGCGCCAAACTGTTGCGTCCAGGAGTATTCGCGGCAGTAAAGAAATATACAGTTTATCGTCTTAGTGTTGTACGAAAATCTGGCACGCAATCAGATAAGGAGAG
>NW_021407946.1:0-305 GCF_001605985.2 Dendrobium catenatum | reverse complement strand
CTTTAATTAATATGTGAAAAATGCAGAATTTGTTAGTAGTGGAATTAAGTAGGGATTTGGATGGCTTTAACTATTAGTAAAAAAATGCCTTAAAATTTTGGAAATTATGAAAGGTTTTTACTTATATCCACTTATTTTGAGTCTTCGTTGTTATTCAGCTATTTATTTATGCTGCTTGTATATCTCTTTTATTGATCATAATAAAATATCACATAGTGTAGGCACTTTTGCCCCTTTAGGCCCCAAGTCAAATAAATGCAACATATGTATAAGCTTTTGTTCTTTTAGAGCATGATTAAGTCCTT
>NW_021407945.1:0-248 GCF_001605985.2 Dendrobium catenatum | reverse complement strand
TACCCGAAATCGACCTGAAATTGACCCATTTTTTATCTGAAAAGCCAATTTTGACCCGACAAATAGAGATTAACCCGTTTTTTACCCGAAAAGTGGAGATTGAACCATTTTTAGACCTTAAAACTAGCAATTTCTTGTTGGAGACAGGTCATTCAAGTCGTGTCGGGTTCGGGCCCGAAAAACTGACCCGTTTCAAAAACGGGTCGGGTTCGGGTTGACCCGAATAGTGTTATGTCAGTTTGAATTCG
>NW_021407944.1:0-953 GCF_001605985.2 Dendrobium catenatum | reverse complement strand
TTTCACATCATCTTGGTATCAGAGCATGGCTAGCATGTTTTGCTTGTGCTAGATGCATCCTAGGAGTCTACGTTAGCTTGCCTCTATTCGTTTGCATGCATAACATCATTTAAATAGCTTTGTTTGTTGTTTTCCTACTGCGGTCCAGAAAAATCTGCATCATTTACTTCATCTTGCATTGGTATATTCATGTGTCTTAGTGCTGCCTTTGAATCCATATCATTTCTAAGTGCGTAGGACAATTATATCCTTAGTTTAAACTGCTGTCCGCACTATTCCAGCAGCTTTTAAGCACCTTTTAGTGAACTTAAAGTTGTGTTTAGGTGCTGTTCTCACCCTAGTGGTATCCCTATAACACCTAGACGACTTAGACCTTTGTTCAGAGTGCTGTCCTGAATTTCCCTGCTGCTATTGGTGCCTTTTTTTGTGTGCAATTCAGTGTATTTAGGAGCTTTAAGAGCCAGATTTCAGCAAGTATAGGTGCTGTCCAACCTTCTAAACCCGCCCCAACACTTAGCCAACCTGCTTCATTGTATTAGGTTGCTGTCCTTAGGATTCCAGCAGCTTATAGAGGTATTAGGAGCATCCTACCGCGGCATCTAGGTGTTTTCCTCCACCCCAAAACCTATCCTAAACACCTAGGCTTCTTCACCAACTGTTATGGTTTGCTGCCCAAACTTTTCTGCACCACTGTACTGAGTCTAAGTGAGCCTAACTTAGAGTCTAGATGACGTCCCTTACACCCACTCATCTTTGAGCTTTACTTGACACTTTTCAATGGATCCGATAAGACTCCAAAAGAGCTTAGATGACATCGTTAACCTAGTGGGCAATATGACTAGAATTATGACGGAAAAACCCATTGACTATCCCCACTCCGATTACATGCCCCACTCAGCTTATCAACCGAGACCTAAACCTAGGTCTCTTCGACCTCACCTAGCGTCACCATA
>NW_021407943.1:0-313 GCF_001605985.2 Dendrobium catenatum | reverse complement strand
CCTAAAGTGGGATTGGCACGAGGGTATAGACTAGGAAATCCTACTCAAAGGGAAGAAAGGTCTCAAAGAGGCTGAATCAACATACGCGGCTCATACCAGCATTCGGAGGCTCTAGGGCACTAAACAGAAACTGGAGAAAATAAATCAAGCACTCGATCACATGCGTGAGAGAAAAGATGGAGGTGGCGTCATCCCGTGACGCGGATAAGTAGGATTTATAGTCCCCGAAAGGAAGGAACCTACCTACTATTTAAGGCATACTACGAGACCGAATGTGGTAACCTCGAATCCTAAATCTAGGTTGGGCTTAGTG
>NW_021407942.1:0-660 GCF_001605985.2 Dendrobium catenatum | reverse complement strand
CTTGTTTACGCCACCAGATCCGCAACATGTGTACAAGCGGACAGAAGGCGTTCGTAGGCCCCTTAAATGAAATCTTGGGCATTATTTTAAAATAAAATCATTTACCTAAATGGATCATATTTAAATATTTTAAAATGTCCCTTATGTAAATATGATCCCCTAAATTGAAATGTTACACCCTGCATATGCTCCGACAAGTACAATAAATTTTTAAATATCAATGTCTGAGAATGCTGCGCAGGGTCAAATGCTCGCTAATAGAACATTCTATTTGCAAAACTAAATCCACCCTGCATGTGCTCCGGTCACATGATTAAAGTTAAAAATACAAATGTCCGAGAATGCTTTGCAAGGTCAAATGCTACAACCTTGCATGTGCTCCGGTCAACATGATTAAAGTTATAAATACAAATGTTCGAGAATGCTTCGCAGGGTCAAATGCTACAGCCCGCATGTGCTCCAATCGTCACATTTAAGTCCTAAATCCAACGATTCGAGAATGCTACGCGGGTCTAATATTCAAGTTTCATCCTCCTCCTCCAAAGGACTGGAGTCGACACGACTTGAATTACAAAATACCTCCCAAAATTCTACAAAAATACAAGTGACCTTAATGTCACCCTGATGATGGCCATGTTGACAGAAAATCTCAACCGGAGG
>NW_021407941.1:0-2661 GCF_001605985.2 Dendrobium catenatum | reverse complement strand
CCCAATTTGAATTCCAAAGAGGTGAACGCATCCCCTAAGGGATAGTCTTCTTCATTTGGAATTTCAAATTAGGATTACTTTGACGTATCCAAAGAGGAAAGATAAACACCCCGATCAAGGGGAGTTTTTTTCCATTTGGATATCCTTGGAACCGCGAATCCGAGATGATTCGTGAGAAGATGAAGAGATTGGACAACGAGAAGAATCCCAAGTCTCAAAAATTCATTTGATTAGGATTAGAAATTCCGGGTCTGTAGTCAGTGGTGCCCGGCCACTTTAACTTTCTTATAATTTTTTTTAGATGTAACTAATGAGTGGCACTTGCCATATGGGACATCTCAATTTCGATACTACATTAATTGATTTATTTAATTGACTTGCGCATTTAGAACTCCTGTTTTTTCTAGCTCTTTTTATTTGCATGCCGTGTTTGATTTAGCCTGGAATTCGAAATTTAGGCTCTTTAGGGTGTCAAAAAAATTCTTCTACTCAATTAAATACAATTTTTTAAGATACTAGATAGAAACTCTAAAACGGTCTTAAGAAGTAAGCTCGGACTCGCCGAGGGTTTTCATGATTTCATATTTTACTCTCAAACCTTGTTAGGCATCTCCCCGCTTGCGGGTTCTGGCAGACCACGCTGGCCTATTGAGGGTGCCGATCTGTCAAGGGATGTTATGCAAATCCTAAGGGAAAAACTAATTTCTAAGCCAAAATTTTTTAAACTGCTAACATACAATTTTGCATTCTATCGAGTCAATTAAGCATGCATCGGCATTAGCAACAAATTTAAAAGAGTCTAATATTTAATTGCATTACTTAGACATCAAATACCAAACATAAGTCAAAGGGGTCAATTAAGGATTTGCTCTAGATGTCGACCCCGTTTCTTTATACTTTTCTAATTAACATTCCTATCACTCTTCAAAAAGACCGGACTCAAATTTTAAAATCATTTAGGTGGTTTAGCTGGCTCCCCAATCCAGGCCGGGGTAAGACCAGATTCGCATTGCACTAGCTAGGATCGGGGTGCTAACTTTTAGTGCCCAATTTAGACTTAGGTTCTGAGGCTGGCTCGGGCCATAAGACCTCAACTTTCGGGAATTGAATCCCAAATTTTTAATAAAATTGACCATTCAAACTAAATATCATTTTCAATCAAATATAAGCCCAACACTTAGGATAGGCTGAGGTGTTTCTGAAGTAATTCAGAATCTCAAAGCGCCTCCTACTTATTCTCCTTTGACTTCGAAAATAAGTGTTCAATCTTGATCAAATCCCGATTGAAAATTCCAACCTTTTTTTTTTCTTTCCTTTGATATCGATCTTTGAAAATCTAAATAAAATTTACACCGCTATTTTAATCGAGAGTATTCATAGGAAATTCTTATTTTCTATGATGTAATTAACTACGAGGGCTTGCGCTCGTAGGAGATTTAGTAACCCAGAATTGATTTTCAAAATCAAAATCTTTCAAAAACTCTAATTAATTATTTTTGGGAAATTTAAAATACGACGGTCATTATCGTCATTTTCAAACGATCGATAATGATTGATATATCTTTTCTTTGGAAAGGTATATCAATTATTATTGTGGGTTTGATTATGAAAATAATAATCTTTCATCCGAATTAGCATAGTCAAATAATTTTGAGTTTGACTACGATAATTCGGATAACTTTAAAATTTTGAGATTTAAACCAATTAGTGAATGATATTCTCCCGTTTGGGATAATATATCGTTCCTAATGTTGCGTTAGATTTCAAAATTAAAATTCAAAATTTAATCTTCCTAAAGATAATTAAATATTTTTCAAAACTATACATTCTTAAATAAATATATATATTTTTTTTAATCAAAACACCCTTCTTCTGAGAGGGAACAAATCAGCCCCTATAGACATTGGATCACCAAGGGTAAGCCGAGTCTACTATAATAAATTGCTAAGGTAAATTATGACTGCTTTGACTTGGAAACTTAAGGCAAAAAATTCTCTCTCCAGTCAAGGAATCAATAGTAAGGTTCTTAGTTATCATTTTATAAATAAACATTTTATTTTTGAATACTAAAAAAAGAACTTAACTAACAAACTCAAATAGGTAAAGACTAGAAAGTAAACACATAAGGAATCCATTAACCCATTGATAACCACGGGAACTGAAGTACTTAGTAAAGTAAGAATGGAAGAACGTGAAATCAATTACATATCAAAGTTAAGACAGAAAACTAAGATTCAAGGCTAAAGAATTTAAGGTTATTGCACAAATTAAAATGCAAGCATGTCTCTAGTATAGATAGAGAAATTATTCCCCAATAGATTTTTTATTAAGAGAAAAAGGGGGATGGTGTGATGGTGTTGTCTTATATAAGAGATTTCATAAAAAGAGATAGTGGAAGAGGTCCAATAAAGTACGATCAATCAATATTATCTTAGCACATGCAAAATCCTCAAGATAACTTATATCATCAAAGTTAAATGTAAAGTTAAAATTTAGAAAAGAATCTAGGTTTTATCAATCTCACAAAGAGAATGTATCTCCTAAGATTAGTTACACTCAAAACACCTCCAAGAAACACTTTTAATAGAAGATACATGGTTTTTTTTTTTTTTTTTAATTTTACTAATCACACATCGAGAAATTTGTTATGATTTAAAGATC
>NW_021407940.1:0-536 GCF_001605985.2 Dendrobium catenatum | reverse complement strand
CTTTTTAATTCTTGCAAGCTAAAAACTCTTTAATAAATTCTTAAAAAAAACTTAGTCGTGAGTATATCCTCCAAATATTAGAGAATAGGAGCTCTCTCTCTAACATAAGGAAGAACAATCCACAAAACAAAGATCAAAATCATGTGATAAATGCAAAGGCAAGATTTTAATTAACTTGAAGGATATATAAGAACTTTGGTTATTATGAATAAGATAAATTATTGTAGCAAGAAAAAGGATCTTAATTTCAAAAACCATTGGTTAAAATGAGTTAGACTTTTATTTAGAGAAGAAAATCATACCACAAAACAAGGTCAGAAAAGCTAAACACTATCTTCAAAATTCCAAAATTTAAAATCTTGGAAAGATTCAACATATGGAAAACCAAATATAAAAGCAAAGAGAAAACAAAACAAATTAAAACAACAAAGCAGAAATAAAACACATTGAAACAAAAAAACACATTTCAAGAATTTATTGAAGCAGCAGGTTTAAGCAATTATGAGCTGCGAGCCTCCATATGTCCAATTATCCTA
>NW_021407939.1:0-1274 GCF_001605985.2 Dendrobium catenatum | reverse complement strand
TTCTCAATGCAGTATTCGATTACAAAATAGGAGAAAATCAAATATGCGTGGTGATACATAATTTTTCCCACCAAGGTTTTTCTGGTGACTCCGCCGGGGATCAATCTTCTCTCCATCTTTAGCAGTGTTTTATACCCTTTAATCGGTAGTATACTTGTGCTTGGCATATGTTGTAACTATCTTTCTTCCGCCAGTTTTTTTATTCATTTCATTCTTGAATAATTTGGTCAGTATCTAAAAAAATTTTAGAGGTCTTATTTTGGACCCCATTAGAAAACTAATGAGGAGCTCTTTTGTAATGTCCTTTTTGTAAAGTAAATCACTGTGCTTATTTGAATGTTGTAGTTACATTTTCTTGTAGCTTGATGTTTGAGTTAGCACTGGGTCTAAAATCTCAAAGTTATAATTAAATCACTGAATAAAATTTACTCTTATCCCAATATTATATATTGCAGTTATTTTTTTTTATAACTCAATATGTATGAAATGAGATAAGAATTGATTTATTTAGCTGGATTAATTAAACTTTTGCAATTTAAATAAATTATTCTGAGTTTAATTAAAATCTCTTTTAAATTTCAGGAAAAATGACGGGTAAATTAATCTTTTCCCTGTCTAACAACATGAACCTGTCCTACAATCCGTTTGCTGATGGTAGTGTAATCAAGTTTGGAAAAGGATTTGAGGATTTGCAGTTGTCTGTTAGTGGACCCGAGTTCACTATTATTCTAACTAGTGAAGTTGCAAATCAGAAACCTATCTTAGAATTCACTTTGGGATGCGGGTCTCAAACTGCTCCTATAGACCCTAAGCCCTCTGTGTTTACTAGGATTGAGCAACTTAGTCAAGACCAGAAAGTCAAGCCAGTTGTGGTAGCAAACAATTCAGTTCCTTTCAGTGCACCCAGTCAATTTGAGATTGGATCTTCTTCCAATTTATCGACGATTATGACTAAGACTCAGAGAAGGAATAAAAATCATCGTATAAAGAGGAGAATGGAAAAATTAGGAATATCAAAGAAAAATGAGCTTATCCCTCCAACCTCTCCACATCTTAGTGGTAGTAGGTTCCATCTCCTCTCCGCTGCTGATGGAGAGGAAGATGTGAGGACGATTGCTCACTCAGCCCCTACTGCAGTTAGAAAGTCTGTCATTGAGCCAAAAAAAAGTAAAGAAACTCACATTCAGAATTTGGTAAAAGCTATTGTACAAGGGTGTGTAGATGGTCCTCCACAAAGTAGAGAAGAATTCTTAAGAAAAATGAAAAGAATGGTC
>NW_021407938.1:0-375 GCF_001605985.2 Dendrobium catenatum | reverse complement strand
AAAGAGATGAGAGAATTAATGATTTCTTTCAATTGAAGTGCATTAAGGATGTAGATAAAGAAGTTCTTTTAGTAGAAGAGAACATTCAACAAAGATGAATGATATATTTTGATAAGCTTTTCAAAGAAGATCGTGATAATAATATTGACTTTAGTGACCTTAGTACTCTAAACGAAAATAGAGATTTTGATTTTTATCAATATATTAATAAAACTAAAGTTAGAGAGACTTTAAAGAAGGTGAAGTGTGAGAAAAGCTATTAGACCTGATAGTACTCATATAGATGCATGGAAATGCTTAGGAGATGAAGGAATTCCTTTGCGTACAAAACTTTTCAACATTATTTTATAAAAGTTCTTAAAGGTTGTTAAACCT
>NW_021407937.1:0-1104 GCF_001605985.2 Dendrobium catenatum | reverse complement strand
GATCTATTGTTCAGAGTGATGGTAAAATAGATGGGGATATTATCAGCAGAATTCAAGTTGGATGAGTGAAGTGGAAGAATACATCGGGCTTGTTGTGTGATAGTAAAGTACCCCTCGAACTTAAGGGAAAATTCTATAAGATGGTGGTGAGACCTGAAATGCTTTATGGTGCCGAATGTGGACCATTAAAAGAGAAGCATAATACTAAGTTAAGTGTGGCATAGATGAGGATGCTCATGTGGATGAGTGGCTTTACCCTTAGAGATAGGATGCGAAATGAGCATATACGTGAAAAGGTTAGAGTAGCTCCAGTAGAAGCTAAGATTAGAGAGAGTCTCCTTAGATGGTTTGGTCACATAAAATGTGATGCAAGCAGAAAAAAAAAGGAAGACCCTAATTTTTGCAAGCATCCTAAAAGAGACTTCATAGGAAAATAAGAAAATACACAAAATACTCAAAAATAGACAAAATACGATATTTAAACAAAATACAACTTTTATAGGATAAAGACGATCCTTACGAACTTATGACATAAAAACAAACTCCTAAACTTGCTTTTCTTGGATTGAGAAGAAAGATACAATTGGCGTCGAACTTGTAGAGAGAAGAAAGAGGTAAGAAGCCAAGACGAAGGAGATGACAAGCTCGCAAGCTTTCCTAGAGGAAGACGAAGAGAAGAAGCATAGCTCGCAAGCTATCCTAAAAACCCAAAGGTTTTGCTCCAAAAATTATCACCAAAAGTCTCTTTTTTGCTTACATACCACTTCATATTTATAGGGGAAATGGGGCAGCTAAACAACCCAAAATACCCTTAATTAAATCATCAAAACAAGGGAAAACAGAAGGCCAAAACTTTGTCCAGAAATAGCACCCAAAGAGCCATATAAGAAACCAAAAAAGGCAGCCAAGGGGGAAGGAACGGGCGGCCACAAGGGGAATCGGAACAGGCAGCCACAAGGGGACCGGAATATGTAACCAAGGGGAAAGGAACGGACACCACAGGGATCGGAACGGACAGCCACAAGGGGAGGAACCAGCCACGGGAAGGGGGAGCCAGGGAGGAAATCGAAGGGTCACAGGGGAGGGAAGAAAAGGAGGGGGAAA
>NW_021407936.1:0-321 GCF_001605985.2 Dendrobium catenatum | reverse complement strand
TGCTAAAATGTGCAAGAAAAGAAGAGAAAACCCAGCACGGTTCCAACCAATCAGATGCAATCCATAATTAGGTAAAGCCCATAATTTGGCAAAGCTCGAGTTAGAGTTGGAAGGATTATTTATCCAAGGTGCAGTCACCTAAATTTGTTTTTCAATTTTTCATAATAGAAATATTGATTGATTCCAATAAGTTGCTTCATCGGTGACCAAGATAGGTCCAAGATTTGATTCAAGAATACTTTATTGTTTTAGGAATTAGTCACCCACAAGTAGAACACAAGTATATGACCATATATAAGAAAGGAGTACTATTGAAATAAA
>NW_021407935.1:0-1510 GCF_001605985.2 Dendrobium catenatum | reverse complement strand
TTGGAAGAAAGGAAGATAGCTTGCTTTTTGATGGGCTTATTTTATGCCTCTTGTCCATTGAATGGCGCACTTTGCGCATCTTTTGAATTTTGATATACTTTGTATATATATATTTATATTCAATTTGGCGTCATTGTCCATCTTTTGCTTTTGGCATCATTGGCCACTTTTTTTAACAAGCTAGATTCTATTTCAAAAACTCTTAAATATTCTAAGTTGTGAGTATATCTTCTAGACATTAGAGAAGAAAAAATGCACTCTCTAGTATAGGGAAGAACAAACCACAAAACAGATTTAAAAATCATATAAGAGATGCATTGACAGGATAACGAGAAATCTTGAAGTAAAAAAAACTTTGATTATTATAAATATAAGCTAGATTACTGTAGCAAGGTAGAAAAGATCTCAATTACAAAATCAAGTTGTTAATTTGAGATCGACTTTTGTTTAGAAAGGAAAATTTCACCACCAAAATAGGTTATAGAAAGAGACACAATCAACGTTATTTTTACCCTTTAGTAGATTAAGAGATCTAGAACATTGACTACAAATTTTTAAAAAGACAAAAATAAGGCATAAGATATCAAGTCGGTGATAATTTGAAAAAGAAAACAAATTAAGGTATACAAAAAATAAAATAAAAAATAAAGAAATACAATAAAACAAAAAAATAAACAACAAAAAAATAACCAAAAATAAAGCAAAGTAATCAGCAAATAATAGATAAAAAATCAGTAGAAATCAAGTTCATGCATTAATGTCAATCTCACCCAGTCTGGTCCTTAAGGTGCTGAAAGTGTTGATGGCCAGTGGTTTAGTAAATTTGTCAGCCAGTTGATTCTTATTAACCATGTGGTGTAACTCAATGTCTCCCTTAATCACATGGTCTATAATAAAGTGATGCCTAATATCAATATGCTTAGTCTTTGAATGTTGGATAGAATTCTTAGAAATGCAGATGGCACTAGTATTATCACAAAGAATTGAGATGGTGCCTACAGGTAATCCTAGATCCAGTACCTGCTATTTTAATCAAAGTACTTGGGCCACACAACTTCCTAAAGTAATGTAATCAGCTTCAGTAGTGGAAAGTGCAATAGAGTTTTGCTTTCATCTAGACCAGGAGACTAAAGGTTGTCCTATGAATTGGTAAGTTCTAGAAGAGCATTTTCTATCCACCTTACATCATGTAAAATCAGAATCAGAATATCCAATAATCTAAAAAAAGTGCTGTGCCTAGGGTACTAGAATCCTAAGTTTTGGGTCCCTAAAAGGTATATAAGAATTCTCTTAACTGCAGTCAGGTGGGATTCCTTAAGGTCAGCTTGAAATCTAGCACAAAGATAAATGCTAAACATTATATCAGGTCGGCTAGCAGTTAGGTAAAGTAAAGATCCAATCATCCCTCTGTATTTCTTCTAATCAATAGACTTTCCACTTGGGTCCTTATCTAACTGAACACTAGAGGTCATGAGAGTATTAATTGGCTTGGCTTTATCCATCTCATACT
>NW_021407934.1:0-490 GCF_001605985.2 Dendrobium catenatum | reverse complement strand
ACCCGAACCCGACCCGATTCAGGTTTGGGTCAACCAGACCCGACACGAATGACCCGGAATTGCTAGTTTTCGGCTCAAAAATCGGGTCAATCTTCATTTTTCGTGTCAAAATCAGGTAAAAAACGGGTCAAACTCAAATTTTCGGGTCAAATATCAATTCTCGTGTCACTTTCGGGTCAATTTCGTGTTTCCATGTCAACCCAAACCCGACCCAATTTTTAAAACGGATTGATTTCTTCAACCCGAACCCGATCCGTTTCGGGTTTGGGTTGACCCGTACCCGGATTTTTTCGGGTCGGGTTCGGATCGTGTTTCGTGTCGTGTCAAAAATTGACACCCCTACTTGCAAACAAAATAAACTAAATCAAAAGCCTCAAACAACTGAGTTCGAAGAATAAATCTCCTAATTAAAGGTAACGATCATTCATGACATCAGAAATCAAAACAATAATACTTTTAAATCATTTTCTTGTTGTACAGATTCTTTACT
>NW_021407933.1:0-251 GCF_001605985.2 Dendrobium catenatum | reverse complement strand
TTGACTGGTCCACGGCGAATCACTTCCTTCGCCAGACCAATGCACCTTACCATGTTGGAGAGACTAGCTCTTTAGTCAAAGATGCTAGGACAATCCAACATGTCCTTCGCACCTCCATAATTCCAAAAGCCGGGGACCAAATCCACATCACCCCTCTTCTTTCCCACACTACTTTCTACATCATGGCTCATAGAGAATTCAATACTGCGAATTCAATCTTTTGATACATTGATCACTTAACCACAATCCGC
>NW_021407932.1:0-1099 GCF_001605985.2 Dendrobium catenatum | reverse complement strand
ATGCTGAAATGATGGGGGAGCCTAATGGCTCGTATGGCAACAACAATCAGCTGATCAGGCCGGTGGTTACGCCGAGTATGCTCTGGGAGATGAAGAGATCATGCAAATTGAACAATGTGTGCAGGAGGTTTCCAAACATCTGGAGGAGGTCCCCAACAGTGGGGGGAGCCTACTCATCGCTGACTCTGTGGGTGCTGGTAGAACAGACTTGGGAGATGGTGTTGGAGTTGAGACGATTAGCCACTGGGCTATTGAAGACACCGGCTGTTTGTAGAAGTAATCGCCGTAATAACCGCATCTCCCCTGGTCCAGCCCTTGCCCCTAAGGTGTTGAGGTTCTCGGGGTTGAAATCCAAGGTTCACAAGCCTAGAGATTCGCATGCTAGGGAGGCCAAGGAAAAGCGTACTAAGGAGTTGGGGAATGTTGGCTTGTTGTAACGACTGCCTGGGGTCCGACAGGAGAAGAAACCGGGTGGAGGGGTTGTTTCCTCCTCATGCGAAAGGGATGTTAACATCATGGATCGATCGATTGATGGTAAGATCGAGGGTGATTTTGCTGATCAATGGGAGGATGTCTTTTCTGAAGTTTTTGGCGGCGGGGACGCTTCCCCTTTGGTGAATAATGTTTAACATCCTCTGCTTGAACTGTAGAGGTGCTCGTAAGAAGGAGACTGGGAATTTCTTATGACACCTAATTGGGGAACACGGGATCGAATTTATTGGCCTGATTGAGACAAAAATGGAACACTGGAATAGAGTGGACGTTGATAGGCTCGTGGGGAGGAATTGGGACTTTTGTTTTCAGCCATCTAGAGGCAGAGCAGGTGGTATTCTAGTTTTGTGGAAGTGTATGTTGGGTACATTCCAGATCTCCTTCCAATCAAATCAGTGCATTATTGAAACATTATGGAAGTTCAGATCTCTGGCTTGGGACATAGCTGTGGTTTACGCGGATAACGACATGTATGGTCGACATCAACTCTGGGAGGATATCTCCAATCACCTCTCGACTACACTTCCCCATGTGGTCGGTGGTGATTTCAACTGCATCCTGGATAATGGAGAGAAGAAAGGAGGCAAACCTTTTTTATACTCACAAT
>NW_021407931.1:0-1053 GCF_001605985.2 Dendrobium catenatum | reverse complement strand
TCTCTTATATAGCATTTGAGTACCATAAATCATTTTTGATGATATCTAGAGGAATTTCACTTTTATGACGATTAACAAGTTAAATGATAGGGTTGAATCTTAGTAGTCAAACAACAATGATCGCAGTTACTAATAATGGTGGTCGGCGATGATCATCATGCAATACAATAGAGTCTTTTTGATCTCCCAACCCTCAAATCTCTTTCACATGAAAAATGAGGCCCCATTTATGACTTTCTAATATAAGCATTTTGACAAATTTATTTAGAATCCAAAAAAGCTCCATCAAATGTCTCATATTGATTACATTGATTCAAAATCATTCATTTAGCATTTGAGTATCATAATGACATCAAAATTGAATGATTTTGAGCTCATTGGATTTATCTCATCGAACTGTGTAATTTGGCTAGAACTTGCAGTATTCAAAGATCGTCTAATAATTTTACTAACACCCTAAATTTTCATTTATATTTTGTGTTCATAATCATATTATATCATGTTACCGTTGTTGGATTCATTTTGTTTAGACATTCAATTCGACTATAAATTTATTAAAATCAGAATTCAGATGATCGTAAATTTAATTTCACAAATTTCTAATTCAAATACTATATCGAGATTCATGCTAATCAAGTGAATTTTTTAAATAAATATCAACCTCATCTATGATGTCCAAACTACCCTATAAAATCATTTCAGCTGTGGTTAATCTTCAAGATTTACTTTTTAATAAAAAATTTATTTTAAAAAAAATCTCATAAAATTATTAAGCCATCACATAGATTTTCATCAAAATTTATTGATGATAAAATCCTTCTTACTAACTTCACAAATATTCTATCATGCTAAAATAATTCAAAAAATCTTAATGACAATAAAAACTAAATACTATAACTAACGAAATTATTGTAGCTAATGAAATAAATAAATAAATAAATAAATTAATATGACAAATCGAAAATGAACCCGGCCCAAGTCTTTGACGGTTGAAGTCGGCTTAATCTGGCTTGACGGCTCACCCAATCCAACGGCCCCCTAGAATAATACTGG
>NW_021407930.1:0-211 GCF_001605985.2 Dendrobium catenatum | reverse complement strand
GTCTGGAGCGAATCACGTTTGTTGTAAGCTGTTTGGCTTTGTGGATTTCTAGATATTTGTTCTAGATGTCACACAAGGGCTTTTAGTTAGTGGATTTCCAAAAAAAATTTTTGGATGTCACACTGAAACTCTTATTTAGTGGATCTCCAATAACTTGATTGGATGTCACACTGAAGATCTTCTTTCTCCATGGATCTCTTGGATCTACCAA
>NW_021407929.1:0-238 GCF_001605985.2 Dendrobium catenatum | reverse complement strand
TAAGGAAGCCATAAGACCTATCCAACTGAAATTCTCTGGGCAACTCCTAATTGGAGCCATAAGCCCCAAACTAAGCAAACTCTCCGGGCAATTCCTAATTGGAACCGTAAGCCCCAAACTAAATAAATTAACGGGCAAATCCTAATTGGAGCCGTAAGCCCCAAACTAAATAAATTAATGGGCAACTCCTAATTGGAGCCGTAAGCCCCAAACTAAATAAATTAACGGGCAACTTCTA
>NW_021407928.1:0-291 GCF_001605985.2 Dendrobium catenatum | reverse complement strand
TTTGTAGCCTTTTTCTACTGTTTTTGTAAGAAAAAAAGTGCAGATTTTGGACATATTATTGCTGTTTTTGTGTAAGAATCGTTATGGAGTTTGGGTAAGTCTTGCATTGCTTTATTGTAAGAATCCCTGCAATTTTTGTGTAAGTTTTTCTTGCTGATTTTGTAAGAAAAAGTGTATGTTTTGGAAGTTTTATTGCCGTCTCTTTGCCCAAGGATCTTTTGTCATGAGAACTTGTCTTGTATAAAAGTATCTTGGAAGTATTTGAGGTGATAAAAGTTATATGTGATGAAT
>NW_021407927.1:0-325 GCF_001605985.2 Dendrobium catenatum | reverse complement strand
GCATTTCTCTTCCTCCTTTGCCTTCTAGTAAGCCTTCCTCCAGATGAAGAAGCTTCATTATCATACCTCCCAGGTGCATCAGGCTCTCTGGGCAGAGCGGTGGTGTTTGCAGTCACCACAGATATTTTTCTTCCAGCGACAACCCTTTTTGCAGTAAGGGCCTCAGGTTGGGATAGTCTTTCAAACACAGAGGTTCTTCCTTGAGTAGTACCTCTGGCAGCAGTCCTTGCAGAATAGGATCTTCCAGAAAGTTCTTCAGAGTTTACGCCGTACACAGGGACGGCTGCAGCCCTTGCAGTAGCTGCTGAGAATTCGAGCCCACCAA
>NW_021407926.1:0-451 GCF_001605985.2 Dendrobium catenatum | reverse complement strand
ATTTTATCAAAACTATTTAACATTTTTAAACAAGTCAATTAATGAGTATAAGTTTTTTCACCTTTTTAGCATTCCAATTCGAGGTTGGGTTTAACTTCTTAACTTTTTAGAATGGAAGTTGTTCTCTCATTCAGGGTTGAGTCAAATTTTCCAACTTCTAGAATTGAGAGTGTAGGCTTACCTCATCAGGTCTTTCGCCTTTACTTGCATTGGTCTATTCCTCATATATAGCTTATTTCACTTTTTATATAGTCATCCTTTTTAGATGCTCTTTAGCTGTCCTTTAGTTTCCCTTTAGCTGCCCTTTATATCATTCATTAGTTTATGAATATTTATCCTTTTAGACTTATGAAAATCATTAACGTTGATAAAAATAACTCTCTACATAATTACTTTCATACATATTAGATCATATTCATACAAAATAACTAAAATAACTGAAGTACATGTG
>NW_021407925.1:0-231 GCF_001605985.2 Dendrobium catenatum | reverse complement strand
TTTTGTGAGAGCCCACCTACAAAATTATCAAATGTTAGATTTAGGAACCCAAGAAGGTTTGGGTTCCTTCTTATGAAGAGTAGAATACAATGCATGTGTGGTATACTATGAATCATGCACCTTGGGTCTCCACACCTAATGTGTACTAAGGTGAAAAATGCAAGTGTGTGAGATGTGTCCTAGCATGCCACATCAAAAACATCTAACTCCAAGAAAAGGGTTTCTTAAATG
>NW_021407924.1:0-204 GCF_001605985.2 Dendrobium catenatum | reverse complement strand
AAGGAAAATAAAATGGATTAAACTATGATGGTTCCATAAAGGGCGTTATCCACCACTTACACGTCTACTTCTTAGGAAAGAAAGAATGCTAACAAAAAATTAAAGAAAATTGAATTAAACTAGGTTGGTGCCACGATGAGAGTTATTCACCACTAGCACGTCAAATCTTAAGGAAAAAAACAATGGTAACCTAAAAGAAATGAA
>NW_021407923.1:0-324 GCF_001605985.2 Dendrobium catenatum | reverse complement strand
GGTCGTGCTTGATCGAACCACTATAAATCTTTGTGTTATTTAAATTCCACATTTTATTTACTGCAAGTTATTTTTTCATGGTTAAAAAGTTTTATTTTAAAAACATTAATTAATTTGCTTTTTAAATCAATCAATTTTACTTTTAAAATCCAAGAGAATTTTTAAAAGTACCAATTCACCCCCCTCTTAGTTAGCCTTGAGACATTAGCTTCGATTTAACAACCTAATCAAGATTCAACAAGAATCAATAAGTGGTTTCAAAGCTTTATTTCAAAATCATAAGTTTAGACTACTTTTTAAAAAATGAGCATGGCTACATTTGGA
>NW_021407922.1:0-471 GCF_001605985.2 Dendrobium catenatum | reverse complement strand
AAGTAAATTTATTGATGATTGTATGTTTTATTGACAGTCTTTATGATTGATATAAGGGCAGATTTATGAATCTGGAAATTATGGGGATTAAAATTTTTTTTATATGAAACATAGCAGAACTCAACTGTGTGATGTATTCTCTCTTAATTACATTCGGAAGAGTAAGCACATAGAATATGTAGTACTATATATAGTTTTATGTTTCTTTCAGAAGTTATGAAGATGTTGATGCCAATTGTCTTATTGTGGGTGCCAATTGGAGAAGACCCTTCCAACAAACTGAGTAAGCACATAGAATATGTACAATAGTTTTATGTTTCATTCATATAAAAGCTCAGCTTCACTAATGCTTTTTATTTATTTATTTATCTATTTGATTGATGAACTTTCCTGCAATATTTTGATGCAAGACTATCTCACTCTTATTCTACGACTTTTCTACAACAACAACAACATCAAGCCTTTGTCCCA
>NW_021407921.1:0-232 GCF_001605985.2 Dendrobium catenatum | reverse complement strand
ATAAAAAAAAGATAAATAATAAATTAAAAAATAGAAATTCTAAATAATTTTATTTTGATTATTAGTAGAGAACCTCAACACCACTAACCTCCAACCATCTTTGATGCTATGACAATTTCTTTGCTAGCTATCATTGTTGGGGCAAAGTACTTTTTTGGGGGGACATTTAGACAAATTAAGACAAACTCACTCACCAATCACATAGGCAAGACTCGTACCCAAGACCCAAGAC
>NW_021407920.1:0-1157 GCF_001605985.2 Dendrobium catenatum | reverse complement strand
TTTGTTCGAGCGTGAAAAACATAATTATTTGCTAATGTTATCGCTGATGTTTTGTCACAGTAAAGCTTTGTTGCTCGCTGGTTTGGAATCCTAAAATCCTGTAGTAATTTACGAAGCCAGATTATATCTATTATCGTGGCTGCCAAAGCATGATATTCAGCTTCGGTTGATGATCTGGCTACAGTATTTTGCTTCTTCACACTCTAAGATAGAAGAGTATTACCTAGGAATGTACAGTAACCAGACATCGATTTTCTGGTAGATGGGTTTCTGACCCAGTCCGCATCAGAGTAAGAATTTAGTTGAAGATTTCCTTTGGTGATAGGAATACCGAATTGAATTGTGCCTTTTAAATACCGTAACAGCCTTTGAAGTGGATAAGCAAGAATAGATTGCATATGTTGACAAGAATTGTTTACAAGATATGCCAAATCCGATCTCTTAAGAGTTATATACTGCAGTGAACCGATTATCTTACGATAGAGTTGAGGATCTACAAGCAGTAGATCCTCTGGAATTCTGACAGGAGGTTTAGTGCAAGTAGGATTAGCCAGAGGTTTACATAAAAGCATACCAGCTGTGTTTAGAATGGAAGTAGCATATTGCGTTTGATATAGAAAGAATGATTCGGCTTTTCTTTCAATTGATATGGCCAGAAATTTGTGAACATGTCCCAGATTCTTCATGTCGAATTGTTGTTGAAGCTTGTTAATGAGATGGTTCATTGCCGTGTCATTGTTTCCTGTGATTAAAATGTCGTTAACATATATCAATAGATATATATAATTAATTTGCGGGAGACTGTTAAAGCATATAAACAAAATGGGAATATTCATGATGATGGGAAGCTCTCCACATCACTACATCCGGTTCAAGACATCAACATACAAAAGCAAATATCTGAATTCATCTCAGGCGTTGGTGAAGACACCAATACTACGGCTTGATACTTTGCTCTCTTATCCTGGTCTCATTCCGTTAAGAACACAATATATACTTGTACTGGAACAGTGTGAGAAATCAATGAAGTGAAGATAGCTGATAATTATTTGTGTCATTTATGATTCTTATCTGCTTTACAATTTTCTACAGCAGCTAGTTAATGCTTCTATTATATCAATTACAGGAATTTATCAATACTAAACACCCGGTTTACA
>NW_021407919.1:0-209 GCF_001605985.2 Dendrobium catenatum | reverse complement strand
TATATATATATATATAATAAAAAAAGGTCAATTTCATACACATCACATACATAAGATTTGTACTCAAGACCTTTACATTTATAATTAAAACTCTCAACCAGCAAACAAGCTGACTTGTATAAATTTCTCATAGAATTAGACAACAATCAAGGGTGGAACTAAGAAAAGCTCAATCTTTTCTTAGAAAAATAAACAATTGATTACCAAAA
>NW_021407918.1:0-1694 GCF_001605985.2 Dendrobium catenatum | reverse complement strand
CATGTCCTCTGTAGCCATGCTCAACTAAAATTCACACTACATGAAAAATATAAACTATCAGCGACTTTTTCTAGTGGTTAGTACAAATTTTTTGGTAGTTTTGAAAACTGACGACGATTTCCAAGGATTTGTTAATCGCCGGTATAAACCACGAAGGAAACAAATTATGGCGATAAGTTTTTTGCAGCTAAATCTTCTAGCGTCCATCACAGCCGATAAATTTTGGTGGACATAGCAACGACGATCGACGATTAATTATCGGCGGCATACTGGCCACGTCAGTTTTGCGTATGGTTGAGCCACCGGTTGACCGCCAGTATATCTCTAATATTTATCGGCAACTATATTAAAATTATGGCAGTTAAAATAAGACATCCGATATCGATATTTTTGGTAGCCGAACTGCGAGTTAGCCATTGGAAACCTATAGCCTTTTCAAAAAAAAAATTGTAGCCCCCTCTTTATTTATACCAATTTCCATAATACCTACATAGATCTTAAAATATATGTAACACATAAAATTTAAAGGCAACACACCATTATAATCAACCCACATAAATAGAGTCCAAAATCAATATAACATTAAATAATAAAACACAATCAACAAATCATATTTGTATAATCCAAAATTCACAATAAGAATAAAAAAAATGTTTAAACAAAGAAAAATGCATATGTTCTACAATAAATATAACATACGAAATCCATAGTAAGATATTCATAATACACCAAAAAGTTTATCTAACAAATAACAACACTATTAATCCTCGCTTCCTTGTGATTCATGTGTCGGCTCTTGTTTTTTCTTCTTCTGATTTTCATCTCTATAGTATCGTAGCTCCACCTGCATCTTATTTTGAATCTTTCTCATCTCCTCTATCTCTCTTATTAGGGTAACAACCATCTGGCTAACAATTTTTTCACCTATACTAATATCATAAAATGTTGAAGTAGATGAACTATCGTCATAACCATGCTTATCTGACAACATTTGATACTCAGAATACTTGGTCTATCCTAAAGATTATCCCTCACCAATAGACTGATGACTTTCCTGAACTCGTATAAAATCACCCTTCAAGAATAAATCCAAAAAATAAATTTATATTAAAAAATTTATTATATTCTATATTATTACTCCAAAAATTATACTCACATGAGCTTTTTTCACCTTCTCATCAATCCACTAATAATCAGTTTTATATTGATGAGTCCTCATATGCAACTCCAATGGTATCGGCTCTAAGCAAAAAACTTTTTTTTTTGTTAAATATGAATGTTCTTAGAGTATTATGAATTCACTTGCTATAAAAAGCACTTTTTTGGAGTTGTATTGGCATGTTCATCTAAAGATATAAAAGGATATTTCTTGCCGTGCATCTCAGAGACATAAAATTCATGAATATTTTACCAAATACAAAGTTATATCATGAACAATTTCATGTTTTTTTTTCATCATAAAAAAAGTAAAAACTATTTTATTAATAATATTTTGTGAAATATGTTATATTATGAAAGTGAGAAATAAATAATGAAATGTTTACCAAGTTTGAACCATATATAATACACAATATTTGAAAATTCATCATCTTCTAGTGTATATGCACAACTAATACAATGGGAAATAGTTTTGTCACAGTATTCTAACTAGATTTTAGGGCATGGTGTATTTTTATATATTTGAATTTGTTATG
>NW_021407917.1:0-312 GCF_001605985.2 Dendrobium catenatum | reverse complement strand
TTAATTACCCTCATTGGTAATTAATTTTAAAGAGAATTTAATAACCCTAATTCCCCTAACCCATATTTGAATTTGAATTTGAATTTCAAATTCTTTTCCCCCCTCATTTAATTAAATCTGAAATTAATTTCAAATTTAATGTTCTTTCCATAACCCCAAACCTAGACCCCACAAACCCTAATTCCCTCCACACTTGGCCGGCCCTCTCGCTTGCCCACAAGCTTGGAATTCCTCTCATCCCATGAGCTCTCTTGCAAGAAAAGAAGTTAAGCATCTTCCCTCGGGATGTTGGTGGATCACCGATCATCTACA
>NW_021407916.1:0-274 GCF_001605985.2 Dendrobium catenatum | reverse complement strand
CCTCACAATCTCCCCCTCACAAGATCCTCTCTCTCTCTATCTCTCTTTCTCTCCTCAAGGTCTTCTCAAGTCAAGGCAGTAGCAAAAGATGTTCAAAAATGTTGAACAAGAACTCGTAAATAGAAGAGCTTCAAAGGAGCTCATTAATTGCAAGTTGCCGACTATATCGTCCAGGACGATATTGACATCGTCCTGGCCGATCAGTACAAATCCCATGAGATAGGCCGGGGCATCGCTCTGAATGCAAGCTGGATGATTGAAAATTGTCTTGAAC
>NW_021407915.1:0-227 GCF_001605985.2 Dendrobium catenatum | reverse complement strand
AAGAACACTTACATTTCATTAAAATTGCATTCCTACATATTAATGCTTTTACGGTAGCATCGGGATAAAGAAATTAACAAAAAAAAATTAAAACTGAATATAGAACCACCAAAACATGCTCTGGCTGAAGCATACTCCTGCTCCGGCTGAAGAAATCCACGCCCGCTTTATTCAGTTGCCTGAGTATACTACAGCTTCTACAGATTTATCCTCACGAACGATGAATG
>NW_021407914.1:0-240 GCF_001605985.2 Dendrobium catenatum | reverse complement strand
AGCTTCGCTTGGTAAGGCTTTTTTACTGTTTTTTAAAACAGATTTTTAATACAAAAATTTCTAGTTTAAGAATTTTTTGTATTAAAAAGCTGATTTAAAAAGCAATAAGAAAGTTGTGTTAATCGAAGTCTAAAATATTGTTGTTTTAGGCACAGATCATTTGTATTTGATATGTTTTGTATTGTGTGGATGTTTGTATTTAATTTATGCTTGAACTAATTTGTAGCTTGATGAGCTATA
>NW_021407913.1:0-362 GCF_001605985.2 Dendrobium catenatum | reverse complement strand
AAAAAAAGAAAAAAAGCCAATAAAAGCCCCTGTCTTTGAAAATAATTACTTGAAAGCCACTCTACAATCATCTTTTTGGTCTTTGGCATGGTTGACTTAATGACTTCAAAGCACTTTTAGTTAAGCTTCAAAACAATTGCTTCCACCATTTATTTTGTTTACTCTGTGGGTCTTATGAGGATTATAACTTATGAGTGTTGATCTTTTCAATACTAATCTTATCATTTATTTAATATTGAATTGTATTCAGCCTTTTTATAATAACTTATATAAGATTTACATAAATATCACAAAATTTCAATTTACTTATATTTCTAATCTCTAATTTTTTATATTTAATTATCTAATATTTAATTTTTAAT
>NW_021407912.1:0-537 GCF_001605985.2 Dendrobium catenatum | reverse complement strand
TTTGAGATCTGTCTGATTCTGTTCTGATTTCTGTACGAATTTGTCTGATGTGTTTGGTTTCTAGATTCTGAGAATTTTGATTGGAGGTTTGTTGCTTTGCTGAGCTGTTGAGCTCACTCTCATTTTCTGGTGGTTTTCAGGTTCTGGGAAAGGGAAGGAAGTCCAGGACTAGAGTTCAGAGTCCGATCTGTGATATATACTTTTGTACTTTTTATTTTTTGTACGGTCATGGCTTTTCTTCTGTATTTCTTCTGTTAGCCATGTACCGTATTTGTAGATGATTGTTTTGAGGAAAAGAAAGAAAAATATAGATGTTTTGTTCTGCTGCAATTGACGATTCATAGTAGCTCTGTGTCTTGTGTGTTTACTTTTGAGTTGAAATATTTGGAAGATTCAGTTCAGTAAGCAAATTCCAAAGCCAGATCCTGGATAAAAGATTTGGCCGCGGCCCGGTGCGAGCGGGATTCATCCCGGGTCGGGTCGGGTCGTGATAACTTGAGGGGTATCAGAGCATTGATTTTGGAATTTGGTTGGATT
>NW_021407911.1:0-366 GCF_001605985.2 Dendrobium catenatum | reverse complement strand
TGTTCCTTCCATTACGTTCTTATTCACGAAAAAACTTAAGAGGTGCTAATGAAGTCCAAACAACATTGAAACTTGGTTATCTAATCACTTTAGACATATATTCATACTAATCTGATCTGAATGATTACATGCATATTATTTCTGCTTTTATATATTAATTGCACTTGTAGGTTTTTGATAATCTGCTGAGTTGTTAGCTCATTACATTATTTATATGATTTCAAAAAAAGGTAAAGACTCAATGGAGTGAGGTAGATTCATTTTGTTGGGGGGGTGCGTAGAAATGTCATTGCCCAAAGCTATGAGGTACGTTTAGTGACCCACAGGGTAAGTCATCGGACTCAACCGCTTTATCTTTAAATAGAG
>NW_021407910.1:0-645 GCF_001605985.2 Dendrobium catenatum | reverse complement strand
TACCTTTGAAATCCAAGTGAAGCCTTCTCGCTCCAATGGTAGGAATCCTCCTTAGAATGCTCTCTTCCACTCTCTCCTTGGCTATTATCTCAAGAGACATGAAGATCAATTGATAAAAAGATTGGGTGGCAGCTTAATTTGGACTATTTATACAAAGGACAAGAAAAACTGCCCAAAAACTGCAAGTATTCAATTATGTACGCAATGGATCATCCCGTACGATCGTGGATCGTCCTGGACGATTTTACTTAAATGATTTGAAACGACCCTATTTTTATATGTGTACGAAATGTCTTCGTACAGCTGATCGTCCTGTACGAACTAGGTTCGTTCGGTACGAAAGGTCGGTTCTGGAAACTACTGAAAACCGTTCTAAGTCGGTTAATCATTTGGACGAAAATTTATTTGTCTGAACGAAATTTTTGCTGAGGACCGATCATCCCTGACGATTATTTATTTCGTCTGGACGAAAATTTTCTAGAGGACCAATCGCCATGGACGATAGTTTAATTTTGTCATAACAAAAATTTTCCAGAGACCAGATCGTCCTAGACGATTATTAATTTCGCCTGGACGAAAATTTTCCTGAGGACCAATCGCCATTGACGATAATTTAATTCGTCTGGATGAAACTTTTCCAGAGAC
>NW_021407909.1:0-1161 GCF_001605985.2 Dendrobium catenatum | reverse complement strand
CCTTTGTCCTCGCTCTTTCTCTTTTCTTTCTTTCCTCGCCACCTTCTCTCATTCGTCTTCGTCACGTCCATTTCCACCAAATTTCCCAACTTCATCCACACATCAAACTCCATTAAAATCCTCCCCATAGCCGCCGGCCACCTCCACCCGACTCCACTTGGCCGCCGGCCATAGCCCCTTTAGCCGCTTGCCCCACCCCTTTGCTTCTTTTATTTTGTTTCCTAATTTCGGTTGGGATCAATTGGAATTAATTTGAAATTCAAATTCATTCAAATTTGAATTCAAAATATTTCCTAAATTAGCTCTTCTATTTTAGGAAATTATTTGATTTAGATCTAATTTTGAATTTTAAATTCAAAAGGATTTCAATTAAATCTTTCCTAAATCTAAAACCCAAATTAGGAAGCTGTAACTGCTCTCATTAATAGCCCCCTTGGATACCCATACTGCCGGCCTCCTTCCATTGAGTTGGGATTGGGATTTCTTTCCTATTTCCTTTTCCTTACTCATTGGAATATTTCTAATTCCAACTCCCTGGCCGAATTTTACCTAAGCCATATTTCCTAATTCTATTCCTAAATTACAGCCTTGGATTAGGAAATAATAAAGCTTTCCTAACTCCTCAATATCCCGCCGGCTCATCAATCCTTCCACCGCCTCACTTCTCTCCTGCCAGCTTTTCTTTCCTATCCTAGTACAAAAGCTGCTTTGGAACCTTACGTTACTCCCCAAGCCTCTAACTCCTATGCAGAGCAATCCGAATTTTCTCATCAGATATTGGAAGACAGAATATCTGGAATTGTTTCCAGATTTCATTGACATAAGTTTTTGAGTTTACTTCCTCTACCTCTATTTCCTGAACTAAAAAAAAAAAAAATCTGAGATTTCTCTCAGATTTTGGGAAGGAAATTTGAGGTTAATTCTTCATCACAATTGAAGAATACGTGGAGCGTATTTTGTTCGCGCTGACGGAAGCCCTTGACGAGCATTTTGAAAGCCTTGATTGGAAGATCTTTACATCGCTTTAACAAAGGTTTTCCCTTCTACTTGTATTCAATTTCTTCTTGATACGTCATCACAAAATTAGCTTGATTGGGCACGAATCTCGAAGCAAAAGCTAGTTAGAAACTTCAAAAATTAAATCCGGGAGCATATGAACTC
>NW_021407908.1:0-307 GCF_001605985.2 Dendrobium catenatum | reverse complement strand
TGTCGTCATTTTGTCTCGAGTCGAGTTTGTGTTTTTAGTTTCTTTTTATTTCTTTAATTTGAAATGTAAGAGTTTGTTCGTCCTACTTCTCGTCATTAGTCAATTTCGTCGGTAGAAGTCCGTCGTTTCTTATTGTGATCAAGAGATATAGGGTCCCCTGTATTTTTTGCTCACATCATTTTGGTATCAGAGCAAGTTAGGAAATCCTACGTTGGTTTGTCAAGTTTTGTTTTCAAATCAATATTTGTCAAAGTTGTGTCAAGTCAAGTAAGAGTTTGTGAGTTTAGTCAAGTCAGAGTTTGTGAGT
>NW_021407907.1:0-339 GCF_001605985.2 Dendrobium catenatum | reverse complement strand
ATATCTAATCCCATTATTTAATTCTCCATTTGCTCAGTTTAGAGAATAAGAGAGGGAAAGAGAAAGAGAGAGAAAAAGAGAAAGAGAGAGAAGAGGAAATCCGTATTTGGGCAACTTCAAGCAGTTATCGTCCGTCGACGCAGTTTGGAAAGTTGTTCAACTTGAGGTAATACACATTATGCCTATCTCATTTTCCAAAAAAGGAAAATTTTGACGAATATTTCGATCAAAATTTTGTATCCATTAGAGAAAAATAGGGATAATTTTGCACCGGTAAAACTTTTACCCAATAACTTTTTATATGTCATAAAGATTATGATTATGCACATTCTGAATATT
>NW_021407906.1:0-210 GCF_001605985.2 Dendrobium catenatum | reverse complement strand
AGATCGAGTCGACGCAACAAAATATCAAAGTTTGGTGAGAAGTTTGCGTTATCTCACAAGCACTCTTCTAGATATTTCTTATAGTGTTGGAGTGGTAAGTCGGTTCATGGAAGAGCTGACCTACACGCATTGGAAGACATTAAAGAGAATTCTTCGATATATCCGAGGAACATAATTACTCGGATTATTTTACTCGAAGACAGTTGGATA
>NW_021407905.1:0-984 GCF_001605985.2 Dendrobium catenatum | reverse complement strand
GGCGGGATCCGTCTCGTCCCGGGTCGGGTCGTGACAAAAATGGCCCTAAATTTAGCCATCCCGAGCCTTCCTCTTCACTTCTTCGCATTTCTCTCGCTGCAGGCGCTCGCCCCCACTCTCCTCCGACCTCTCATAATCGATTGCACCTCCGAGCGACTGCGTAGGAATCCGGGCGCCTACAACCTCCCTCCATCCAAAAATTTCTCGGCCCCACTCCGGTGGTCGAGCACGCCCGCAATCTACCCGCGAAAGCCGTCCAAACCGAATTTAGGTTTGCTTCTTTTTCCTCAAAATTGTAATTGATGGTTTGAACAAGTATTTTCCTATTTCGCTTGGATTAAATCAAGGATCATCATTAAGTCTATATCTTTTTGCTTTAGTCATGAATGTTCTCACTAGACATTTGCAAGAGGATGTACCTTGGTGTTTGCTTTTTGCTTATGTTATTCTTCTTGTTGATAAGAGTAGAGAGGGAGTTCAAGGTAAACTTGAATTATGGAGGTCAACCTAACTTAGAGGATGTACCTTTGTGTTTGCTTTTTGCTCATGATTTCATAACTTGTTGATAAGAGTAGAGAGGGAGTTCAAGGTAAACTTGAATTATGGAGGTCAACCTAGCTTAGAGGATGTACCTTTGTGTTTGCTTTTTGCTCATGAGTTGACAACTTGTTGATAAGACTAGAGAGGGAGTTTAAGGTAAACTTGAATTATGGAGGTCAACCTGGCTTAGAGGATGCTTAGAGGATGTACTCAATTCCCCTTTTGGAATTATGTGAATATATTCATGCTACTTTCAAGCCAAAGTGACTATACAAAGTGACAAGTAATCCTAACATATAGGGTTGTTCATAAACTTACAACTTTTTCTTTTTCTCATTTGCATGTATTTATTTTTAAGACATAGATCATGACAAGAATGATTTGCGATGTATAAGTGTATGTACACGTTGAAGTTTATGAACTTTAATAGTTGTTTTGCAAGTG
>NW_021407904.1:0-271 GCF_001605985.2 Dendrobium catenatum | reverse complement strand
GTATTCCTTATGTTCATCATTCTATTTGCTACAGCCATGACATGGCCTCAATCAAGCAAGTGTGTGAACCATAACTTTTATGATGATCTGCTTTGTGTGACTTCTCAACTAATACATGCAAAGTATTTGTGATAATGCCTATTAAAAGAAAAGAGAAAGGGATTTCTGAGCAAGATGCTTTTGATCATACCAAATCTTTATATAACTTCATCATTGCATAATTAGCATTTCATTGGAGATATCAGTTTCTGAATGACATGTTTGGTTGCTT
>NW_021407903.1:0-205 GCF_001605985.2 Dendrobium catenatum | reverse complement strand
GCGATATAACCATTTTATTTTTGACAAAACTATCCTTATTTCGCCTGAAAGGATGATCTGTAGGTAAGAACATCTGATGACAGTCGAGCCAAGTGTTCTTCCCGCCGTGCTTTAAAGTGAATGACATCGTATATTCCATACAAACTTGACAAGCTAATTTTGCAGAAATGTTCCAACCTTAGAGTATACCGTATGCGAGAAAATC
>NW_021407902.1:0-268 GCF_001605985.2 Dendrobium catenatum | reverse complement strand
AAGACCCCACCAAATAAATTCATATTTATAATGGTTATTTTTATTCATATGGGCCATATTAACAACCAAAGATATGAAAAGTTTTATTTACAAAGGCAAAAAATAAAAGAAACTTTTGACTTTATATGATTTATAATGTATATAATGTACATAATCATATAAATATATCAATTTTTTCTTTAAAAAATGTTTGAAAGTTATTTTCAAACAAAATTGCCCTTCATCGTGGTATGATTTTCCTTGAATGTTCGTCCCTACGGTTTGTGAC
>NW_021407901.1:0-888 GCF_001605985.2 Dendrobium catenatum | reverse complement strand
ATGGACGGTTGGATGTCCGCATCATTCTCCCGGGGTGAAAAAGAGCTCGCCTCCGTCGAGTCCGCACCCCAGGTAACCATGCTCTGATACTAAACTGATGTAAAATGTACAAGCAAGGATGATCCAAGTAATCAGAAAATACGGAGTTTCTGCGACTGTAGGAAGGCTTGGAAGGAAGTATGTGGCATCTAAGAACCTTCCTGAACGTGTGATCAACAACCTATAACGTCCGGGAAGCATTTGAAGTCCTTCCAAATGGCCGGACAACAAGAAAACATGTGCAAACTTCTCTGGACAGCGAACCAAAACCTTCAGACAGCTGGTACGAAAGTTTGGACAGCACGCCTTGACCTTAGTAACTTTTGCAGCAGCTTTAGGGGTGATTGGATCTCAGGACAGTGCATAAAATCTGTCCAGAAAATTCTGGACAACAGTTTGGCATGAAGAACTGCTGCGTTCCGGCTTTCTGGATGTAGAAATTGAAAGAGTATAGCAGGAAAATTTGGGAATAACAATGGGAAATAGTCTTGTGATTAATTTACTTGCCTAGGTGGCAAGATTAATTAATTCCCAAATCAATTTGGGAGAGAGAGAATGAAAATATGAAATTAATTTTCAGATTAAGTGGAATTGGCGGGATGAATTTGAATTTAAATTCAAATTTTTATGGGGAGAATTAAATTGGATGAGAGGGAATTGGGGGAGGTAATTAGGGAGGCTTAATGAGGGGGGCTATTAATGAAATTGGAGAGAGAAAGCTTATGGAGAGTGGCCTGCCATAGAGAGAGAGAGGGGAGAGGGGAATTATGGCTAATTAAGTGGTGCCCACACATTATTCAAATCATTAAAGAAAATTTGAATTAAAATTCAGATTTTATTTTAAATAGG
>NW_021407900.1:0-806 GCF_001605985.2 Dendrobium catenatum | reverse complement strand
AATATTGCGAACTTTTCAAGCCATAACTTATGAGCTTTCCGATTAGAATATTGCTATAATGCAAACTACTGAAGGGTAATTTTGTCCATCATAAAAAAACCTCATGCTGGCCCATCCCTTGTGTAACATTATCTGGACCATAATTCATTTTTTCTCCTATCTGTACTAGATGAGTACGTATTCTTTTCTTCTATTTTCTTCCGTTCACTAGGGCAATTCATGCAATATCTATATTTAAGTAGATGGTTGAATAAAAATTGCTGAAAGTTCCCAGATCAAGGGAGCACGACAGCACTGCTCATCAAACAGATGTAATTATCAAGAATAAACAGGTATCAAAGCTAACGATCTACCCTTCCAAGTCCTAGCAATCCCCAACTTATTAATTGCAGTCACTGACAGAGGATTTATTATTATGTGCGGAAGCCGAACGCCGTTCGGAGACCAACCAAAATGCGCCACGTCACCCCTGTGTTCTGGTTGTCATCCAGGCAGCGTTCTGCATCCGGTCTCCACACAATAATTTCTTTCTCGTGACAGAGTGGGTATTCCGTGCATAGTTCCAAATGCTTGCAAGCAGAAGGTCGAATATAGATAGGTGCAAGTCTGATTGTATAACGATCTGCTCCTGGTTCCCAGGGTAGTGGTCATGAGTTTAAAGTTCTCTTTAAATTAAATATTCACTAGCTCCATGCTTAATTGATATGTAACTAGCCTTGTGTGTTGGTCATATTTATAATAGACCACAGGCCTAGCAATTGTTCCAGTACACTCCTTTTAATTAATAAAATATTTGGGATAAGTTT
>NW_021407899.1:0-238 GCF_001605985.2 Dendrobium catenatum | reverse complement strand
ATCGAATCATTCAAATTCTAATTAATTTTATTTTTTTATTAAAAAAACAAGAACTGCCTTATGTGTATGTCCTGCGTATTACTTGCGTCGAGATCGCATATGCAATGCGTATACGCTGCGTACTTATAAAACTTTAATGAAAACCTTCTTAATTGATTTGAATTAAGGATCAATGGTGGAAAACCCTATATTCGACGATCATTACTGGTTTTATTGATGAGGAGTTGCATTCGAATTA
>NW_021407898.1:0-273 GCF_001605985.2 Dendrobium catenatum | reverse complement strand
CATAAGCAATGAGTGAACCAAGAAAATTGTTAATAGAATAAATGTTTAGATCTTTAGACTCTGTAATTGCAGTAATTTTAACATCATAAGCAGTAGGTAAAAAATGAAGAATCTTATTAACTATTTCAGCATTAGCTAATTCCCTACCAAGTGCATGCAAAGAAGTGACAATTTGTGTGAATCGTGTACATGTCAGAAATATATTCATTAGGTTTCATGTGAAATAACTCATAGTCTTGTAACAAGATATTGAGTCTTGATTTCTTAACCTCA
>NW_021407897.1:0-569 GCF_001605985.2 Dendrobium catenatum | reverse complement strand
CGTTGCCGGCCGACTATGGTCCATCCGACCACCGTTGCTTTTTAATTATAATCATTCTGACCATTGTCGCCCAACTACAGTCCTTCTAACGACTATCGTCAACTACGGTCCTTCGGACCATTGTGGCCTGTCGACTATAATCCTTTTGCCGACTACGGTCCTTCGTCGCCTGACTACAATATTTTCGACCTCAGTCGCCCAATTACGGTCCTTCCAACCACGTCATCCGATTACAGTCCTTCTGGTCTACATCGCTCGTCGACTATGGTCTTGTTGCCCAAACGAATATATCAACACTGATTCTTTCAACTCCTACTATATAATACACTCTATATGATGTATATTTGCTACTTCGATCGAGCCAAGACCTTCCTCATAAGGAAGAGTCTTATTTGTAATCAATTGCAAACATTAGTGGATTCATTCAAATTGGGCCAGGGCCTATGGTTTCCCCCCTTTTCAAGGGTTTCCACGTAAAAATTATGGTGTCTTTTATAAACGCTATAACTATAGTCTCTTATATATTTGTGTTCTGGATCTTCGTACAAAGTTAAGATGCTAAACTATAT
>NW_021407896.1:0-1332 GCF_001605985.2 Dendrobium catenatum | reverse complement strand
AAAATGTAAAAGTGGTAAGGATGTCCATATTTCTTCTCACGTTATTTGCTTTCGATGCAGGAAGCCTAGACATAAGAAAAATCAGTGTCCTAATTTAAGAATTCTTCCTACAAAAGAAAAGGGCAAGTCGAAGCAAAATTTAAACTGGAGAAATAATGAAAGGAAAAAAATCTCATGGGTAGATCTGGTCTCTGAAGCATCGGACCAGGAGAGAGTAATGGTTAAGAGCCTTTCGTGTTTTTGTGTTGTGTTTTTGTGTTTTTCTTTTTTTTATTTTTGTTTTTAAAGTTTTGTCTATTCTTTGAAATTTTTTCTTTTCGTGAAACTTTTTCTCTGATCAACACACACATTCACTTTTCTAAAAATAAAAAATCTACTTCCTATTTTCTTAAAATTTTTGGTAAGTTGTGTTTGACTTCTCTACAACAGTCAAAGGAAGGAAACTCATTTATTTTTAACTCTCAATCTCTATTTTCTAAAAGAGATAATCATACTTTTGATTTAAAATCTTTTTCATCTTTTAAATTAGTTTTTGAAACAAAATTTTTTTATCTCCCTACATTTTATTTATCGCATAAGAATCTTTTGCAAGTTTTTGAATCTAACTTATAATTTTCTTAATCAAGCAATTCGCTTTATCACTAAGATGGGTTTTCCTTTATTTTTAAGATTTAAGAAAGGAAGCATATTCAAAAAAATTGGCCAATGATGTCAAAAATAAAAGGTGCGCAAAGACGCCAAATTGAAAATATAGAATACACAAATTATATCAAAAGATGCGCAGTGCGCCAACCAATTGTCAAGAGGCATAAAATGAGCCCACAAAGTTAATGATTACCATTCTTGTACTTCTTAAAAAAACTTAAGAAAATCCTTGATACTTTCGATACTTGAGTTTGAAAATCTTGATTCTTGATTCAAAAAGTCATGCATTGATCTTCTATTAGATAGATTTTATGAAAGGAGTTTTTGAAAAATATTTGTTTCTTTATCTAATTTATTTTATGATTTAGATACTGAATTAAAAAGTTTTGAGCATTTTTAATGAACTTGAGTTTGGATTATCAAATTATGAATTTCTAATTTTTTCTGGGATATGCGTTGTCAATCCAATTCTACTAAGTTTTTTATTTGAACCAAGAGGTAACTTTCTCATTTTAAGAATATTTATTTTTTCACTAGATCAGGAAACATTTTTTGTCTTTTGGTTTATTTTTTGTTTGTGCCTCCTCTCTTTTTGATAATGTCAAAGGGGGAGAATGTATTGTTGAATTTTTGTACTATTATCGTGTTTATATCTTGTTTTCAAAAAATTAAAAACAACAAAAATAT
>NW_021407895.1:0-314 GCF_001605985.2 Dendrobium catenatum | reverse complement strand
TGTTTGCATGCATACCATCGCATAATAAATTTTTTTTTTTTCACTGTTTTAGTTTGCTGCCCTTTAAATTTCTGCATCATTTTCTTCATGTTAAGCTAATCTAATTCATTGTCTAAGTGCTGTCCTTGCCACATCCACGTCACAAACTGTTTAGGTTGCTTAGAAAAACACTTGAGTTTGCTGTCCACTCACTTTCTGCACTTAGTATAGCCTGTAGGAGGAGTTCTAGGTAGTGTCCAGCTGCTGTCCACTGTTTTCTGCAGCTGTTAGACGTCCCTTAGTGAGCCTAGAGTCGCTGCTTAGGTGCTGCCTAG
>NW_021407894.1:0-608 GCF_001605985.2 Dendrobium catenatum | reverse complement strand
GAGTCAAAGACTTTTGGATGCAGGTGAAACGATCGTTTTAAAAGCCAAAGAAATAGAAAAAGGAAGTTTAGTTGGTGACCATACCAATGACTTATCATGTAAATTACAACACTCACCAAAGCACAAGCAAAAGTGGAAAAAAGGTAAAAATGGTAAGGATGTCCATATTTCTTCTGACGTTATTTGCTTTCGATGTAGGAAGCCCGGACATATGAAAAAAGAGTGTCCTAATTCAATGATTCTTCCTACAAAAGAAAAGGGCCAGGCGAAGCAAATTACAAACTGGAAAAATAAAGAAAAACAAAAATTTCATGGGCAGATCTGGTCTCAGAAGCATCAGACCAAGAAAGTGATAATGGTTAAATAAGCACTTTCATATTTTTTCTTTTCTTATTTTTCTTTTGCTTTCTTTTTCTTTATTTTATTTTGTCTCGCTTTTTTTTTCTTTTTCTCTTCTCTTTCATTTATCAAACACACACTCACGTTTCTAAAAATGAAAAATTTTACTTTCTATTTTTTTTTTGAAATCTTTGGTAAAGTTGAGTTTGACTTCTCTAAAACTAGTTAAAGGAAGGAAACTCATGATTTTTTTCCCAAATCTCTATTTC
>NW_021407893.1:0-322 GCF_001605985.2 Dendrobium catenatum | reverse complement strand
TCTAGTTTGGTCTAGTTTGGAGTAGCTAACTAAGTCGGATTGAGTGAAGTCCGGTTCAACAAAGTCGTGTGACTGAGCTTCTAATCTACGGCGGCAAGACACGTGAGCAATTGACTTAGTAGGACTAAGCGAGGCGAGGTGAGCAATTGAGCAAGTTTTTGGGTCAACCTGGATTGAGTTCGGGTTCTTAGGGCAACCCGAACCCTATCCGATTATATAAACGGGCTGAGAAATGTAACCCGAATCTGACCCGTTTAGTAAATGGGTTGACCCGAACCTGAAAATTTTTATAAAGTTGATTGAGAAGTTGTTGTGGGAAAAG
>NW_021407892.1:0-750 GCF_001605985.2 Dendrobium catenatum | reverse complement strand
GACGTTGGACTTCTTCTTGTCGTCGGACTTCTGCTCGTCAGCAGATTACTACTCGTCATCGGCTTCTCGCTCGACTGCTACTCGCAACGCACCCTCGAACTCCCTCCTTTGGCTCCACGCTCGATCGTTGACTGCAAATGAGCGTCAACTCGATCGTCCTCGGTAGCAAACTTCCGCTCAAATGGCAAAGAAATCCTGTAAGCTTCTGCACGCGAGGAGGGGCGCTAATTCGAGCAGGAAAAAATTCCAACTCGCAAATAACGGAAGCCTCAGCCGCCAGTAAGCCGGAAGGAGAGGAAGAAATCCCGTAAGCTTCTGCACGTGAGGAGGGGCACTAATTCGAGCAGGAAAAAATTCCAACTCGCAAATAACGGAAGCCTCAGCTGTCAGTAAGCCAGAGGGAGAGGAAGAAATCCCGTAAGCTTCTGCACGCGAGGAGGGGCACTAATTCGAGCATGAACAAATTCCAACTCGCAAATAACGGAAGTTTCAAGTATTCTGAAGGCCTAGATGGCCTATTTATAGGTTTTTGAGAGAATGAAGGGAAGTTACAACCATTTTCGAAATTCCAGATTTTTCTAAATTTTTTCTGATTTTTTCTGAATTTTTTGGGATTTTTTTTTGAATTTTTTGGGCCCAAAAATAGCAAAAAAGGAGTTTTTCCGGCTAGTGGGGCCCACTTAAGGCGGTGCAGCCAACCGGCCTCCCGAAACGGCGCGACCAGCGCACCGATCCGCGGGCACCACGCGC
>NW_021407891.1:0-323 GCF_001605985.2 Dendrobium catenatum | reverse complement strand
ACGATATCTTTTGAATATGATTTGAAGATTGTTCGAATGTGATAATTATGGTTTGAAGAAAGATAATTCATATAAGTTCATATCATATTATTTGATGTTTACCCACATTTTGGGTTTACGATTTATAGTGTGAATACCACATTCAATCATTAATAATCAAATAAGTGGCATAACTAACATTCACAATTAATGAACGAAGAATAACGTTGTTGTAAAATTTTATCAAGCCTAAACACTCATGCTTTGCAAGATGAGAGGCCATGCTATTCAATGAGGGTTTTTATTTTATTTGTTAAAAGCAAAAATATTTTGATTTGGATGAA
>NW_021407890.1:0-260 GCF_001605985.2 Dendrobium catenatum | reverse complement strand
CGACTACCTAACGCAACCCTCCACTTTTCTCATCCAGTGAATACGAGTATCTACGAGCAAAAAATAGGAGATTCGTTAATGCACTACAATCTATTTGCGTAAATTAAGCAAGTAGTGCACGACAGTCTACCTGCATGAAATGGGCAAATACAAAAGGGCTACAACAAATACGAGTTCCTACGAGCCACTGTAGAAGACTTGTCAAATGTCCAAAATTTACCCTTGCACATGCACCGTTGTTTGTACACATAGATACACAA
>NW_021407889.1:0-1901 GCF_001605985.2 Dendrobium catenatum | reverse complement strand
TTAATAATAATTTTTTAAATAAAAAGTTTATATATATTGAATCTGCTAGTGAACCAGTTCAATAGTTTTTCGGTTGAACCGTCGGTTCAAACATGTTTTTACTTATTCAATGATAATATGTTTTTCTAACTAGACCAGATCGATAACTTGACTGGTTCACGGTTGAATCAATCAAACTAGTCCAGTCTGATCAGATTTCAAATATTTTTATATATAGTTGTCTCATCTCTATTTCCTTCTCCGAAGATGCTTCTTGTTCAGATTTTTTTGTCCACTGGACTTTAACTATATTGATATGTTTGTTTCTTAGTTGTTTCATAGCATATGCGAGAATACGATCAGGTTCTTCTTTATAGGTTAAATTGGATTGAACCTCAATTTCATTTTTAGAGATTCTTTCATTCAAATTAGAGGTTCATTTTCTTAGCACAAATACATGGAATGCAGTATTAATATAGACCATTTAATCAGGTAATTACAATCGATAAGCAAATTTCTCAATCCTTTAAATAAACTGAAAAAGAAAACATAATTTAGGCTTAATTTACTGTCCTTTCCAAGCATGTTTATATTCTTTATTGGACTAATCCTCAAGAAGACAAAACCCTTTACTTGAAATTTTATGGATTAATGCTTCATGTACTTATATTAATTTCTTAAATCTATCATGAGCTGCTTAAATTTCTACTTTTTCTAATTAATTTGATCTTCTCCAAAACACTACCTACCAATTTAGAATCCATCAATCTTCTCTGTCCTGCCTCTAATCAAGCTAATAGTGTCCTAAACTTTCTTCCATATAGAGCTTCATATAAGATCATTTTGAAACTTGCTTGAACACTACTATTGTAAATAAATTCAATCAAAAGAATAAAACCCTCACAACTTCTTCTAAATTGATATTGTTTATTAAATATTAAATTAATATAACATTTCATATGCTTAATAATATATAATATGAAATTAAATTAATAATGCATGTAATTAAATTAATATCTAATATAATTTATATTATATAATATTTATTAATATTTAAATATATAATATTTTAATTTTGAAATGGTTCTTGTTACTTGGGCAATAGAATTAACGCTTAATTTACAATATTAATAATAATATTAATATTATAATAATGTAAAACATATTTGAATCATTAATAAAAGTTTCAAAAATATAAAAATGATAAATATCGACATATAGCTAATTATAATAATTAATACTTAATATTCAACTTACTATATACAAATTTTAATTGTTTAATTTTCATTCTAAAAAATATTAAAATATAAAAATTTATATTATTCCAAAAAGCAATGCAAACTAATTTATTCAATTTTTACATCTACTTATACTGCTAGTTTCATTACTAATAATAGCAAGGCCAACATTTGAATTGACAAAAATAATTACTTAAACAGAATTCCATTGAAAATGCAGTATGCGTTGGCGTTTTCAAGAAAAATGCTATCACTGTTCACGTTTTCATTGAAAATGCAAACAGTAATCACGTTTTCTTCAACAACATCATTATTATTTACTGGTATGATCCTTTTGCTAAAAAATTTTTAAATCATGATACTTATAAAAATTTGTCAATTGGAGTTCAGACAAGAAGCTAGCTCCGAAATAGGGGTCTAAACGAGTCGAGTCGAGTTGAGTATTTGCCTTATCAAGCCTAGCTCGTTTAATCCTTAATGAGCTAGAGCTCGAGCTCGATTAATGGACTCGAGATCGACTCGTTTAGAAAATATCAAGCTCCAAGCACGAGCTCGTTTGAAAAGCTCGAGCTCGAGCTCGTTTTAGAAGCACCAATGCATGTGATGCATATTATTATATAAAAAATAATATATATATCGAGTAGCTTGATACGCTTTCGAGTCGAGTCGGGTTGAGCTTGAACT
>NW_021407888.1:0-234 GCF_001605985.2 Dendrobium catenatum | reverse complement strand
ATCTTGCATGACTTTGTTGTAGGAGTCCCTGCAGCTTTTATTAGACTTTTTCTACTGTTTTTGGCAAGAGGAAGGTGCAGATTTTAGAGGTATTATGGCTTTTTTTTACACAAGATTCTTATGGCATTCGGATAGGTTTGTTATTGCTTCGCGGTGAAATTTCCTGCAGTTTTTGTAAGCTCTTTTTACTGTTTTTATGAGAAAAAGTGCAGATTTTGGAAGTTTTCTCGCTGT
>NW_021407887.1:0-262 GCF_001605985.2 Dendrobium catenatum | reverse complement strand
TGTACAACAGTTTTCTTTCCATGGAAAAGAAGGAAAAACTTTGTTCATAATGGAAAAGTAGATTGATTGGTTTCTACTACGACAAATGCTTTATCTTTTACTTCAGCTTCGTCAACCCCTTTTATTCATTCAGGACACTGGGAAATGAATCAACTGTCTAAGATGCCTTGTTCTTGGCATCCTCTGAAAGTTATTCTGTTCAAAAGTAAAGCTCTAATACCACCTGAAAGTTATTCTGATCAAAAGTAAAGCTCTAATACCA
>NW_021407886.1:0-414 GCF_001605985.2 Dendrobium catenatum | reverse complement strand
TGCGGCTTTGATTTACCGTGAGAGTTGGTTTTGAATTTGTTACAGTTTAGCTGGATTTAGCTCAAATCCGCTTCATATCCGGCCTAAATCCTACATCCAAACATCCCCTTCAAATACCCAAGATCCTCCTTGCCACGTATCTGTCTCTGCTTCTCTATTCTCATGAAACCATTCTCTGGCTTCTACATCATAATCATCATTCTCCTCGCTCTTATCTCCGTCTTCTGCCTCCAATCCAACTTCGACGGGCAATGGAAGTCCCCCATCCACACCTCGGACCTCCTCCCGTCGTTTGTTGGTGTCTTCTCATCTCCGGAGACTAAACTGCGGTGGAAAGCCGCGTGTTTTTACAACAATACTGCATGGATGGAGTTTCACAATAAGAGCAAGTCAACCTACGGCGGCGGCACTCTC
>NW_021407885.1:0-208 GCF_001605985.2 Dendrobium catenatum | reverse complement strand
ATGCGATAATCAATTGATTGTAAAAACGTAGACATGTGAGTTTTCCAAAAATCAAAAGGGATATTATCAAATAAAGATGATCGAGTAATAGAATATACTTCCGTAGTATTATGATTACCATTGTTAGCCATTGATCAAAATTCAAAAAGTTTTCAAACTTCATTTTTATGAATCCCACTTTGATACCACTTGAAAGTTTGTTAGGGAT
>NW_021407884.1:0-255 GCF_001605985.2 Dendrobium catenatum | reverse complement strand
GCTTTTCCTAATTTTTTGACGATTGTGTGCCGCTTTTTTTTTCGCCTGGATACGTGAGACTCGTGAGGGTGTGAAAGTTTTATACTCATAACTTTAAAAGTCTAAAATTTTAGTGAGTCTAAATAACATAGAAAGATAATGAATCAAGGAAATTACCCGGGGATTGACCCCAGGGTCGCATGCATATTTCTGCACTTCTTCTCTCCTTGTTTTAGACCCTTCCCCGCCTGCGGGCAGAGTTCCGATAGTCTGACC
>NW_021407883.1:0-287 GCF_001605985.2 Dendrobium catenatum | reverse complement strand
AAGAAATTCAAACCTAGAATCTAAGGCTAAAGACTCAAGTCTTGAAGCCTTTTCAAATGATTATTCCAACACTTCAAACCCTAGTCAAATGACCTCTAATTCTGAGTCTACCTATTTCATATTTATAGGACAAGTCTCTAGAGGAATCTCTCAAAATTTGAGCTCAATCTGAGCTCTCTAACCCAAGAAACTGAATCAAAATCTATAGGTTATAAAACCTTTAAATATTTATGACCTATGCCACTAGACCTGCCACCTAGTGGTTCCTGACCTTGGAGCCTTATCCA
>NW_021407882.1:0-794 GCF_001605985.2 Dendrobium catenatum | reverse complement strand
TGGGAACTCTCAAAACCTTGGGGTTGTTCTACAAACATATCCTCTTTTATTTTCCCATTCAAAAAGGTACTCTTGACATCCATTTGATAAAGCTTAAATTCTTTATAACAGGCAAAGGCTAATAGCACTCTAATGGCTTCCAATCTAGTTACAGGCGCAAATGTCTCCTCAAAATCTATCCCTTCTATTTGGTTATACCCCTTAGCCACCAATATTGCATTATTCCTAACCACCACTCCTGAATCATTCACCTTGTTCTTAAAGACCACTTTTTCCCAACTACACTTTATCCCTTAGGTCTTTCTACAAGCTCCCAAACTTCATTCCTAATAAATTGGTTCAACTCCTCCTACATAGCTAAAATCCAAAACTCATCAGTAAGGGCTTGGTTTATATTAGTGGGTTCAGTCATTGAGATAAAGGTAGAGTGGTTCACCTCCTTCCTAAGTCCATGTCTAGTGTTAACTCCATTAGAAGGGTCTCCTAAGATCAAATCCTTGGGGTGACTAGTAGAGTATCTCCAATCTCTAGGTAAGGTCTGACAAGGTCCAACCCTTTCCTCCAGATCTAAATTTTCTACTCCTTAGTTGACATCTCCTACTCCTATATTTTGGTGACCTACTTTTTTCTCCAAATTTTCTACTCCACTAATAATCTCTCCAATATCATCATCATCCTCAACTCCATGCTTTTAGAATCAGACTCATCAAATACTACATGGGTAGTCTCTTCCACCACTAAAGTTCTCTTGTTAAAAACCCTAAAAGACTTCCCAACACTAGAATATCCCAAGA
>NW_021407881.1:0-311 GCF_001605985.2 Dendrobium catenatum | reverse complement strand
TGTTTTTACCCACATCGGCCAGGCCGATATTTAGATCATCCTGGACGATCAGCTTTAAACAGAAAGTCTAAATATGGAGTCTTAATTAAGGCACCCGTCATTAACATATCAGCCTGGACGATACATGTATCGGCCAGAAAGATAAGCTCAAAACAGAAAGAAGTAGCCTCCATAGACAATTAAGGTATAGTGTATTTTTAAATTATCGGCCAGGACGATCCAAGGATCGGCCTGGATGAAATTACCAAATTATGCCTTAATTGATCAGGAAATAAAGGGAGTAATTAAGGTTAATTGATACGATCATATCG
>NW_021407880.1:0-238 GCF_001605985.2 Dendrobium catenatum | reverse complement strand
TCTCAGATATTAGAGAATAGGAGCTCTCTCTCTAACACAAGAAAGAGTTACAATAAGCAGAATTAATAATCAAAGATAAGAGTAACGAGAAATCTCGATGTGACAAAAAGACTTTAAACATTATAAGTATAAGATAGATTTGCTTAAGCAAGCTTAAGAAAAGATCTCAACTCCATAAACAATCTTTAATTTGAGATAGACTTTTGATTAGAAAAGAAAACTATGCCACTAAAATAGT
>NW_021407879.1:0-271 GCF_001605985.2 Dendrobium catenatum | reverse complement strand
GTAGGAATCCAGGGGTAAGCAAGACAGCCAAAGGTTCAAAAGTGTGTGTACGTTGGAGGATGTTTGTACAAGCATTCGTAAGGAGATTTATTGTGGTTAACCGAGGATGGTAATCGGTTGAGCAGGTACACAGCAGTGAGAAGAGCATCCGTCCAGAATTTTCGAGGTAAATTAGCATGAAAAAGTAGAGCACGCATGGTTTCAAGAATGTGTCGGTGTTTTCGCTCGGAAACCCCATTTTGCTGAGGTGTGTAAGGGCAGGAAGTTTGAT
>NW_021407878.1:0-1162 GCF_001605985.2 Dendrobium catenatum | reverse complement strand
CTTAAATAATTCTTTAAATAAATTAGATAACTCTTCATATGAAATACTTAAATGTCATTTTTTACATATTAAACTTATTAGGTGCCTTACACATACATGCATTTTTTATCCTTATGACCAAGCTTCTTCATTATTATTTTTTTGACCATCTCAATTGCTAATTTTTCATCCTCTAGCATCAATGATTGATTATAGAAGGATAACAATCATGACAAGAATTAAATACAGTAAGTTTAGATATCAATATATAAACAACTAAGAAACCACTCATAACTTCAAATACATAAAGGTTCTATGTTAATTAAATATAAAACTTTGTAGCAACTACATTGGCACTTCTTCAATTTTATCAATGTGTTATTGTTAAGGAACGATGAACCAAATACAAAGAGAAATTTTCAATAAAAATTTGTTCCGAGGGTAGCCCGGAAACCCTTACAAGGGCGCTGCCCCTTGAGCCCACGACCTAACCGACAGGTCAAACCCCACTAGGGAGCACTGTCCCCTTCAAGTTCAAAGACTACTTATGAAGTTGACTCCATAGAGTTATTTCTCTAACATAATAATTCACTTAGTGCCTATTAGATGCAAAAGGTTTTGTGAATCCTTTTGATAGAGATAAATAATTATATCATCACTTCCATGCAATTACTTATTATCACATTTCAAACATAGAAATTTGATTTTATTTGATGATATATTCTCCATTTATGAGAATATAAAAGTAAGAAACTCTTCCACACCACTCATAGATTCATTTATTATATGACCGATGATATATCTATTCATAATCAATAGTCATATCCTCAATATTAATTAAAAAAATAGGAATTATAAAGAATAAAAATAAAGAATAAGACAAATTAATAAAATGTGAACAATTATCATAAATAAAGATAGTTCTAATTCAAGACAATATACCTAATATTGATTTTTTTTTTTATTATTTGGAATATATCAACCATGAAGGAATTGGTAGCCCCTTTTATTCTAAACAAAGCACTGAAATCTACCTACAAAACAATTGGATCTAACATTTGTGACTGTGGTCTTTTCAAATTTATTGTAGTTAAATCCCATAAGCCTTTCCTAACCTAACATGTGAATCTAGGTTTTCCTAACAAATGAAAAGGGTAGGCCTGCATGACTATCGGCCATAAAG
>NW_021407877.1:0-208 GCF_001605985.2 Dendrobium catenatum | reverse complement strand
TATTGTAGCATGATACTTTTGATGGAGCCTTCTTACGTATATGCCATTGGCACAATCTATGTATTTTCAATCTCCTCCTCAGAGTCACATCTGCTCAAACACTTATTGAAGAGGCCTTTGACTTTATTGTTGGTATTGTAGCATGATACTTTTGATGGAGCCTTCTTACGTATATGCCATTGGCACAATCTATGGCGACTTTGAGGTA
>NW_021407876.1:0-734 GCF_001605985.2 Dendrobium catenatum | reverse complement strand
CGAATCCAATTCAAGTTTATCCCCTTCGCCGAAGCACAGCCGCTAGAATCCCGTAGAGACACCGCTCCTTCCTCCTCCCAGCATTTGGCTTCCTCCTACCCGCCCATGGCGAAGTGGACGGAAACTTCTCCCCGTCGTTCTCTCTGCCGCCAACAACCGCCCGCTGCCCCGTCATTCTTATCGCCTCTCGCTTTTACAGACTTTATACAGGCACACTATCTTGTGCCAGATATGCTATTGCCTTGAGCATTTGGAACTCATGAACTTAACGCAATTTGGGTTGTTCGTCCAGTGGTCTCTTCTTTTGTCCTTTTTTAATTGCACTAAGGAAATTGTTAAAAAGTCTCCTTAGTTGCCACGATATCTTCTTGCTACATAGTTAATACAACTTAATTCTTTAAATAGGCTATTACTTCTATTTAACTGCTATGCTAAAATATAATAACTATAAGAAAGTTTGAATCTTTCTAATAAGAAATTAAAAAAAAAAATCTAAAATTCTACAGGACCTTATAAACCCTACTTTTACAATAATAATTCAGAAACTATTTTTCTGGATATATACAACTGTCTGAAATGAACCGCTTAATTAAACATGCATTTCCCCAAATGTCAAAGAAACACCAAATCATCTCACGGCAGAACAGAAAAACCATAACAAGTAAACATAATTGAACATCTTCATATTACACGTCCATTATTTTAATGCATAAATACGATAGAACTTATGCAGC
>NW_021407875.1:0-1118 GCF_001605985.2 Dendrobium catenatum | reverse complement strand
CATAACAGACAACATCAGAAGATCCTTTAGAATATTTGTTATCCTTACCTTTTCACCAATGATGCTTTTGCTTCTTCCTTAGAAAGTTTCTGAATTGTCTTGAGATGAAGGCAACTTCATCGCTCTCAGACCCGGAAGAATCAGAGTCAGATTTGTGTGCCTTTAGTGTCACCATTTTCTCTTTCTTTTTCTTACCTGCATCAATATTTCTTTGATTCACCCCTTGCTCGTAAGCAATGAGTGAGACAAGTAAGTTGTCAATAGAATACATGTTCAAATCCTTAGATTCAGTTATAACAGTGATTTTAGCATCAAAAGAGGAAGGTAAGCATCGTAAAATCTTGTTTACTTTTTCAAAGTTCGAAAGTTCTCTTCCTAAGGCATGCAAAGAAGTAACAATCTGAGTAAATCTTGTATACATTTTTTAAATTGATTCATGAGGTTCCATACGAAAAAGTTCGTAGTCATGCAAGAAAATATTCAAACGGGATTGTTTAACTTCATTAGTGCCTTCATAAGTGATACACAATTTATTCCAAATTTCTTTACTAGTTTTGCAAGAGGAAACACACATGTAGTCTTTTGATTTTAAAGCACAGAAAAAATAATTAAGACATTTTGCATTTAATTGAGCCAAATCTCTATCATCTAAAGTCCATTCAGTAAAAAGAAGTGGAACAGTAATGCCGTTAAGTTTACCAGTTGGAGGTGTGTAATCATCCGTAACAAGCATCCACATGCGATAACCAGTAGATTGTAAAAATATAGACATGCGAGTTTTCCAAAAATCAAATGGGATATTATCAAACAGAGGTGGTCGGGTAATAGAGTACCATTCCGGTGTATTACGATTCCCAAAGTTAGCCATGGATCAAAATTCAAAAAGTTTTCAAACCTAGTTATTATGAATCCCGCTCTGATACCACTTGAAAGTTCGTTAGGGATGTTAAGCCCTATAGAACTGGCTCAAGGCTAACCAAGAAGGGGGGTGAATTGGTATTTAAAAATTTCTTTAATAAAGCACGAATACAAACCAAATCACCAAAAAAATACGAGCGGAAGAAAATAAATACAGAAGAAAAAAAATAAGAACTCAAGGATTTATAGTGGTTCGGTCA
>NW_021407874.1:0-331 GCF_001605985.2 Dendrobium catenatum | reverse complement strand
CTTCAATGGGGTTGTCAATAATTTATAACGAAGCAAATGTCACTAGTTTATTTGAGGGTCTTGAAGATGTAGATATAATAAATTATTTTGACAGAATAACTAGTGAGGAGAGGACATTATTAGCAAAACCTCCCCCATATGTATCTATAGATCAAATATCCACATCACTTGAAAGATTCACCAACTTACAATTCGCCTTGTGTAAACCTCGCATTGACATCACCAACACCTCGAAACCCCCAAGCCCATTCCACAACCCCCAATTCAATGCCCCTAAGCCACCTAGGCAGCAGTAACCAACTTCCCCAACTAATCTACACCATGTTACTAT
>NW_021407873.1:0-324 GCF_001605985.2 Dendrobium catenatum | reverse complement strand
GACCCGGTTAGGAGAGTAGAAGTATTAGATTTGACTTATATTAAGAAAGGTAGGGGTAGCCCTAAAAAGACTTGGTTAGAAAATGTTAGGAATGACCTTTCTTTATTAGATTTAAACGAGAATTTGACTTTTAGTAGGATACAATGGAGAAAAAGGATTTATGTAGCCGACTCCATGTAGTGGGATAAATGCTTGTTGTTGTTGTTGTTGTTGTTGTATTCATATTGGGCCTTCAAGGCCTACAATCAAGAAAATTCACAAATAAAGGTACGAAGCATACAAAACCCGATCCCCTATCGACAAATTGATAGGGTCGACAAGGTT
>NW_021407872.1:0-271 GCF_001605985.2 Dendrobium catenatum | reverse complement strand
GCACAAAACTTTTTCGAGAATTTGAAGACAGGCTGAGGACAAAGTTTGAAGATCTTACTGAGAGAGTTGGAGTTATTGAGGTCAAGCTCAATAATTACATTGATCAGAGCAAAGTAGTTCCTCAGAAAAGATCTATTAGCTACTCTTCATCTTCCAATAAGAGACAGAGATCAGATATCCAACCCTACAGCCCCAATGAACCAAATGAGCCAATCCTAGCAAAAGATCCAATCTCACCAAAAGATCCAATCCCAACAAATGAGCCAGTCCC
>NW_021407871.1:0-326 GCF_001605985.2 Dendrobium catenatum | reverse complement strand
ATTTTCGGTGTTTGTGAACACCCGAACTGTTCTCTTCGTAATTATAGAACTAAAAAGAGACTTTGGAACACTAGGAAGTTTGGTTCTAATTTGTTCAAACATTTCCTCCCTTCTGCCAGGAGGTGTCCTTTTTGTATATAGAGTCGCCCTTGTACTCGGCACACTTGGAGATTTTGGTCACCGCTGTCGTAGGTGATATCTGTACTTGTGTCCACAGTGATTCGTTGTTCTTGCTACGACCCCCTAGCGGTATTTGTAGGAGAGCTCTTGCTTTTGTATTGAAATCACCTTTCACCAATCTCAGGTTGTTTGATGATTGTGCTTGT
>NW_021407870.1:0-254 GCF_001605985.2 Dendrobium catenatum | reverse complement strand
AATTGAGGTTAGTGAATTCATGGTCTTAGAATTCCAAGAAATTTTCAATTTCTTTCCTCCTCCTGTTGTTGCCGCCGCCCACTCTAAACAGCATAGGCTGTCGGCCCACTCCCCTTCCCCTGGTGGCAGCCTCCCGCCGGCCCCCAGCCCAGCCAACCACTGGCAGGCCTCCGCTAGCCACATCCCGGCCACCCACTGGCCAGCACCCCGCCAGCAAGCTTGCGGCCCCATTCCGCCCCTGTGAAATTCTGGAA
>NW_021407869.1:0-217 GCF_001605985.2 Dendrobium catenatum | reverse complement strand
TTGTGCATTGCATCTTTTTTGGTAGGAATTTTTTTTTGTGCAAGTGATCAGGCTATTGGTTTTTTGAATAGAAAGCTGGACCGTAATGCCGATTTTTACTGCCTTCCTTCTCTTTGGATGCTTCTTCTTATGAACCATAGAATATATCTAGGTGTTATTGTATTTTTGATTAGTAGGGATCTTGAGCTCATAGAATTTTTTTTTTTTAAATCATGTA
>NW_021407868.1:0-504 GCF_001605985.2 Dendrobium catenatum | reverse complement strand
AATCCAAATTGATTTTGAGAAACATTAGTATCACGCCGCAACCTACGTTCCATTACTTGCTCCCATTGTTTTAAAGTATGATACAATAACTTAATTCCTCTATAATTTGCACACTCCTATGCATCACCTATATTCTTAAAAATAGGAATTAACACACTCATTCTCCATTGATCTGACATCTTTTTAGCCTTTAAAATAATATTAAAAAGTTTAGTAAGCCAAGATATTTCTTCATCTCTTAAGCATTTCCATATCTCTATTGGAATATCATTAGGTCAAACAGCTTTTCCACACTTCATTTTCTCTAAAGCCTCTCTAATTCCGATTTTACTTATACGCCGATAAAAACAAAAAATCTTTTATTTTTTATTTAGGGTAATAAAGTCACTAAAGTCAATTATATTTTCATATTCGTCATTAAAAAGTTTAGCAAAATACCTCATCCACCTTTATTAAATATCATCTTATAAGAAAAGTACTTTTTGATCTTCATCCTTAGTACAC
>NW_021407867.1:0-276 GCF_001605985.2 Dendrobium catenatum | reverse complement strand
AATTTCTTTGTTCTAACTTGGAGTATATATATATATATATATATACTTGATCAGCCGAAACTTTTAAACTTTCATTTGGGATAGCTTTTTTATTGCATTTAAAGCAACTTTCTAGTATAAAAATTTTTATTTCAAGAAAATTTTTTGAATCATGTTTTAGAAAACAATAAAAAAGTATTACAAACGAAGCCTAAGTGTTGAACTTAGGCTTCGTTTGGGACGTCTTTCTTACTGCTTCTTAAAGCAGCTTAATTTCTAGTACAAAAATTAAAAATT
>NW_021407866.1:0-320 GCF_001605985.2 Dendrobium catenatum | reverse complement strand
ATGCACGAACATTTTTACTAGTATTAAGAAAAATCGAAAATGAGAAAAGTCCATCCTATACACCCACACACACAAATGCTAACACAAATATAGAAACAAAAAACTAATGTTACTATGTAACAGGAATGCCAAAAAACAAACATCCGTTTATGTGAGTTTCTATATATCTAATTGTGTGTATTAATCAGTAATGATGTGTCACTTTTCATGTTTAATTTGTCCTGCCAACACGTTCTTGCTCATTTCTCCATGTCCCATTCCATTATCTTTACTTCAATCGTAAGCCAACATATAAGGCTCATCAGCAGCCAGCCTAATTT
>NW_021407865.1:0-515 GCF_001605985.2 Dendrobium catenatum | reverse complement strand
GTGATATTCTTGATAATATGGGAGATGAAAATATTGTAATTTTGGATAAGGAGAAGGAATTATCAAATGTTCAAATCTTGAACAATTCATTGGTCGTTAAAATTCTTAGAAAAAATTATCCTTTTTCTAAGTGTTCAATTGAATTAAGAAAGCAATGGTCTAGATTTGGAAGGTTTCATCTTACATTGCTTGGTTTTGATTGGTTCCTTTGCTCTTTTCAAATTCATGAAGCCATGGAGGGAGTCCTTAAAGGGGGACTGTGGCTTGTAGGGGGTTTTGTGGTTGGATTAGACATTTGGTCTCCAACCTTCTCTCCTTATTCTTTGAATGGAATTTCTACTCCTATTTGGGTTTGTCTTCCACTTTTGCCTTTGCATTGTTGGGATGAATCCAATATCACTAGAATTATTTCTAGAATTGGAACTCCTCTTTTATTGGATGGTAATATGTTTAGGTGGGGGAGGAGAGAATTTGCTATAGCTTGCATCCGGGTTAATTTGAATTCTAAACTCCCT
>NW_021407864.1:0-264 GCF_001605985.2 Dendrobium catenatum | reverse complement strand
AAAAAATTTTAAAAATAATTTTTTGTATTTAAAAATTTATTTATTTAAAATATAAAATCTAAAACTCTTATTTCCTCTTCACCAAATCAAAACAATCGTCCGCCCCCAATACTTTGTTCATAGAATATTCTCATTTTCATTTCTCCTTAACATGTCTCGACTTTCGTTTCACAACAATGTTTAACGTCATCTCAACATCGACGTCTGACGTCGTTACAACATCGACATTTCAAAATCATCTCAACATTAAAGTTTGACACTCCC
>NW_021407863.1:0-216 GCF_001605985.2 Dendrobium catenatum | reverse complement strand
GCCAGCGGGAGGCGGCCACCAGGGGAATGGACAAGGGGCCGACAGCTTGAGCTGTTGGACTGGGCGGCGGTAACAGAAAGGGGAGAAACGAGTGTGAAATTTCTTGGGGTTCAACGATCGTGAGCTCCCTAACCTCAGTTGTAGTCAAGCCGACGTTCCACAATAGTAACTAGTGTTGAAAACTAGAACTCACAAAGAGATCTAGTCTCCTCCGAC
>NW_021407862.1:0-538 GCF_001605985.2 Dendrobium catenatum | reverse complement strand
GCCCTGTCTTATGCACTAGTTAACAATTTGCTGTACCGTCGGTCCTTCGATCACATGTGGCTGCGCTGTTTGGGTCAGCGAGAGGCCCTCAAGATTGTTAATGAAGTCCATTCAGGACTGTGCGGTGCACATAAATCGGGTACAAAAATGAAATTGAGGATTAAAAGACTTGGATACTACTGGCCTATAATGATTGACGATTGCATGAATACTGCAAAGCACTGTCATCAATGTCAGGTCCATGGTGTGGTTTTACATCAGCCGCCTAATGTGTTACACCCTACGATAGCCTCGTGGCCCTTCGAGAGTTGGGGAACAAATATCATTGGGCCGATTGACCCTCCCTCCGCGAGGGGTCATTGTTTCATATTAGCAGTGACTGATTACTTTTCAAAGTGGGCGGAAGCAATTCCCCTACACAACGTAACATCACACCATGTCTTAAAATTCTTTCGTGACCATATCGTATATCGATTCGGCGTGCCCCGCAGGATCATATCCGATAATGGGTCCGCATTCAAGTCTACAAAAATCAACA
>NW_021407861.1:0-271 GCF_001605985.2 Dendrobium catenatum | reverse complement strand
TATTCACTACGTGAATTGGAAGACCATGTGTCTACCAATTGAGCAGGGCGGTAGAGGACTCCATTCTTGCATTGAAAAAGCTGGTTCACTTAGAGCTAAACTTGCTTGGAGATATAATCAAGAAGAAGACTCTCTGTTACATAAAGTCAAGTTCCCAAAATTCGGCTAGCTATATGGAAACAGATTTCACAAGAAATCTGGATCGATTGCATGGAAAAATTATTAATGATGGAAGAGCTTTTCTAAAGCCTATAGTTAGATGGGAAGTTGC
>NW_021407860.1:0-804 GCF_001605985.2 Dendrobium catenatum | reverse complement strand
TTAGCAATGAGATGGGCTTCACGCCCCAAATTTTCCCAAAAAAAAAAAAGAAAGGTAGTCAAAACTATCGATGAAATAAAATTTGTACCGCTATTAAAGATGGAGAGTGAGATTTATCCCCAGCGGAGTCGCCATTTTTGTTTTGATTGAAAAATATATTTAAATATATATATAGTTTTGAAAAATATTTAATTTTCTTTGGGAATATTTTATTTTAAATTTTGAAATAGAACACTTCGTTATGAATAATATATCGCCTCGAAAGACGAACGTATCGTTCCCTAACGGGTTCAAATTTTAGAATTTTAAACTTATCTGAATTATTGTAGTCATAGTCAAGGGGAAACAACATATGATCTCGAAAGATCATAATGAAATTCAATCGATTGTCTGACTATAATAATTCAGATAGAAGATCATTAATCTCATAATCAAAACTACAATAATAATTGATATATCTATCCGAAGAAAGAAGGTATCAATTATTATGGATCGTTCGAAAGTGACGATAATGATCTTTGTATTTGATTTTTCCAAAGAGAATTATTTGGAGGTTTTGAAAAATTATTGGTTTTGAAAATAAGTTCTGGGTTTCTAAATCTCCTACGAGCGCAAGCCCTCGTAGTTAATTACATCGTAGAAAATCAAAATTCCCTATGAAAACTCTCGATTAAAATAGCGGTAGAAATTTCATTTTTAGATTTTCAAAGATCGATATCAAAGGAGAGGAATGATAGGAATTTTCAAATGGGATTGGTTCAATGTTAAGCACTTATTTTCAGAGTCAAGGGAGGAGAAGTAGGA
>NW_021407859.1:0-257 GCF_001605985.2 Dendrobium catenatum | reverse complement strand
CATTAGAATCTAATGTTTACCTCCATAATTCAAGTTTACCTTCAACTCCCTCTCTAGTCTTATCAACAAGAAGAATATAATCACAAAAAAAGCATACACTAGAGTACAACCTCTTGCAAATGTCTAGTGAGAACATATAATCACCAAAAAATCATATAAAAAAAGCTCACCTCGGAGGCGGCGTCGCGCATGGGATCCGACCGATTTGTTTGTCGGCGGCCTTGCAGTGGGAGTTCGAGGGCGGCCGGTGTGGGGTC
>NW_021407858.1:0-276 GCF_001605985.2 Dendrobium catenatum | reverse complement strand
TAATAATAATTATAATTATTATTATTATATGAAGAATTTTTATTGCACTAATTTTAAAATAAGTTTAATGATTTTTAAAGCATTATGATATAAATTATGTCAAGATATCTCAACATAAATTTAGGTGCAATGAAAATGATTATTTTCGAAGTACATAAAAGGAATTCAATGCTATTATTACAGTCCTAAAATTATTATTATTATTATTATAGTGAAAAAATAGAATGTCATAATTTGACTTTATATTTTAGGCTTCGTTTGGGACAGCTTTCTTAC
>NW_021407857.1:0-484 GCF_001605985.2 Dendrobium catenatum | reverse complement strand
CTTATGATCTGTGAAAACACCAGCAAATCCAACTTCATTTGACTTTAAAAGAGCCGCATCAATGTTGACTTTAATCCATTCGGGTGGAGGAGGGTGCCAATAAGAGGTAGACAACTTAGAAAGCTGGTTAACACCCAAATGGTCCGAATAGATACTACAACTTAATGAAGAAATAGCAATGCTGATTACTCTTGAAGTAGTGTAAACCCCACCAACCTCTTGTTCTCCATGTAAAACAATATTCCTATTTTTCCAAGAAAAATATACAATTGAGCAATAAAGATTAGCAGTAAATGGATTGTATTTAGATAATAGCTTCAGCTTTTCTTTACAATCTAAAACTGAAGAAAATTTTGGCACTTTGAATCCCCACTTATTAAGAACCTCAATCAATTGAATCAGCTTATCACAACAAATCATGATATTTCTTGTATCCTCCACCATGAAAATAGCCTTTAGGACACCTATTACAATCCAATAATCT
>NW_021407856.1:0-319 GCF_001605985.2 Dendrobium catenatum | reverse complement strand
CTATAATGTATTGTGATGTAGAGATATAAAACGTTTATATTTTATTAATTTAGTTTGTATTCATATAGGATACACACAATTTAATACAATGAAATGCTTAATTACTCCATCAGGCTTAGATAGGCTGGTGGACAAGCGTGGTTGGGATTCGATTCCTCGCTCAAACGATGCGACTCTTTAAGTAGGGAGAAAATAAGTGCGTGGTCCGGCACTTGTGGGGTTGGTTGCCGTTAGGCCCGTCGAGAGATTAGTTACTCAGCCAAGTGTCTCCTATACGAGAGTGGCAGTGAGTAGATACCTCGTTAAAAAAAAAAAAAAG
>NW_021407855.1:0-411 GCF_001605985.2 Dendrobium catenatum | reverse complement strand
CAAAGGATTTTATCATCCTTGCTCGGTAGATCTCCAGATTTTGCTGAGCTTGTAAATTGATTTCATCGAGTGCATCGAGCTCCTCCATTCTGAGACAAGCATTTTGTTCTTGAGTCAGCTCATTCTGGACAGCAACTCGAAGAGATGGAAGTTCAACTTCCAGTGGCAATATGACCTCAACTCCAAATACTAGAGAGTAAGGAGTAGCTTTGGAAGGCGTTTTGTAAGTTGTACGATACGCCCACATCGCTTCTGCCATTTTCGTATGCCATTCCCTTTTGTTCTTGGAGAGAATTTTCTTTAACAATTTCACCAGTGTTTTGTTGAAGGCTTCAACTAAGCCATTTGCTCTTGGATAGTATATAGAGGAATACCGCCAATCGATTTTGTACCGATCAACGAACTTGTAGA
>NW_021407854.1:0-476 GCF_001605985.2 Dendrobium catenatum | reverse complement strand
TTCTGCTGTGGGGTCCTAGGAGGTGAGAAGTTGTGGCAAATCCCCTTGTCCTCACAAAAATCTCTAAATTTCTCATTTTCAAACTCTCCCCCATGGTCACTATGGATGGTCAAGATCTCACAACCTAGCTTTTTCTGGATCCAAGTGAAGATTGCTGTAAACTCATCAAAAGAATCATTTTTGTGTGACAAAAATCTAATCTAGGTAAACCTCGAGTTGTCATCTACAATAACAAAACCAAAGACTTTTCCACCCAAGGTAGAAGTGCTAATTGGTCCAAACAAATCCATGTGAAGGACCTCTAAAGGTCTAGAGGTGCTAATGTCTTTAATGGGGTGAAAAGTGGAGTGGACTTGCTTTCCTAATTGGTAGGCATCACAAAGGTGGTCTTTTGAAAACTTAAGCTTGGGGAAACCTCTAACTAGGTCTTTCTAGGTCACTTTTCTAAGGGTTTTCATACTGGCATGATATAATAT
>NW_021407853.1:0-502 GCF_001605985.2 Dendrobium catenatum | reverse complement strand
AAACTTCCCCGCAGTGACACCAAATGTGCACTTTAAGGGATTCATCTTCAAATCATGCTTTCTCAAGTGCTCAAAAACGATTCGTAGGTCTCGGAGTTGATCACTACGGACCTTGTTTTTGACTACTAAATCATCCACATTGCACTCAACCTGCTCATGAATCAGCTCATCAAAAATGATATTCATTGCACACTGGTAGGTGGCCCCAGCATTCTTGAGGCCAAAGGGCATCACCTTGTAACAAAACACACCTATGGGGGTATGAAAGGCAGTGAATTTCTCATCTTCGGGGGCAATCTTAATCTGATTGTAACCGGATGAACCATCCATGAAGGAGAAAATGCTATGGGACGAAGCAATATCAACCATAAGTTCAGGAATATGAAGAGGAAAATCATCCTTAGGACATGCCTTGTTCAAATCACGGAAGTCTATACAGACACGGATCTGACCACTCTTCTTCCAGACTGGAACAACATTGGCAAGCCAAGTGGGATACTTC
>NW_021407852.1:0-278 GCF_001605985.2 Dendrobium catenatum | reverse complement strand
GTTTCCTCCACATATGATCATCCAGACCCGGTTCTTTGTGTAGAGCAAGTTTCCTCTCCACAAGACCGTCCGCTAGTGGTGGAGCATGCCCTCTGTGGCACCACCCTGGCATTTGAGTTGAGGATTAGTGGTGGAGCGTGCCCTTCGTGGCGCCATCCTAATTCCTATCCGCTAGTGGTGGAGCATGCCCTCTGTGGCACCACCCTGGCATTTGAGTTGAGGATTAGTGGTGGAGCGTGCCCTTCGTGGCGCCATCCTAATTCCTATCTGCTAGTGGT
>NW_021407851.1:0-217 GCF_001605985.2 Dendrobium catenatum | reverse complement strand
ATTTCGAATGCTGATTATTTGTTGCCATGATTAAGATCATAATTATTTTTTTGGCTAAATTTACCAACAAGGGAAACAAAGTGACCTCTGGATCAAATCCAAAAGAGCAAAAAAAATCCAACGTGCATACCTATAAACCGTTGAGTCCCCAAAATCTGCCCGAAATCCTCCGCAAATCCAGTTGATCGGCGCCGTCTGCGTCGTTTCTCCGTAAAAT
>NW_021407850.1:0-329 GCF_001605985.2 Dendrobium catenatum | reverse complement strand
TTTTAAATAATAAAATAATATGTTATAGAAGCCAATAAAATAATATAGTTGAGAAATTAGTAAACCAATGTGGGTGTCGAATTAATAAAGCTGTCATCATATCAGTATTATCAATTAGTAAATCAATTGTATAAAGCGTTAAAACTAAAGCACTGATAAAGAAATGTCAAATTCATATCAATGTAGTAAATCTTATAACTACATATACATGCTTACCAGTAAATTTTTATCAATATCAAATCAGTATGTTAATCACATACTTATTATATTATCTTCTTAATATGTTACATGCTCAATATTAGCAGAAGTATCAAATAGGTTCAATGTCT
>NW_021407849.1:0-211 GCF_001605985.2 Dendrobium catenatum | reverse complement strand
AATGTTCGTCAGATAGGTGATTTTTTAAAAATCTTAGACTTCATTTGAGAAATTGAGATAGATTTTTTATTATTTTCTAAACTAAATTTTTATTACAAAATTTTTAAGTTTGTAGTAGAAATTAACAGAAAGTTATCTAAACAAAAACTTAGTCATTTAAAATTGGCAAAAATATTAATCCTAAATTTTATTAGTAGTATTTTAATGTCTA
>NW_021407848.1:0-275 GCF_001605985.2 Dendrobium catenatum | reverse complement strand
GGTGCAAGGTGACAGAACTATTACGCAGTATGAGGCTTATTTCACTATGCTCTCTAGGTATGCCTCTCATCTAATTCCTAATGCAGAAGAGAAATGACACCGTTTCCTTTGTGACTTGAGGGATATCATTAGACAGCCATTGGTTCCTTTGGGTATTGAAGAATACTCTACTTTAGTTGAGAGAGCACGAAAGATTGAGCTGAATTTTCAGAGTACTCAGAGGAGGAGAGATTTTTAAAAAAGGAAGAATTCTGAAGAGGATATTCAAAGCAATC
>NW_021407847.1:0-242 GCF_001605985.2 Dendrobium catenatum | reverse complement strand
CCAAAGTTTCTTCCTTATCCCATTCTTAGGGAGAAAATAGCTCTGGTATCCAAAAATACCGGAAAGAACAGGTCTGCTACACTGAATATCCTAAAAAGGAGTTCTCCCCAAATCAGCAGTCATTGACTCGAAAGTTCAGAAAGACCCTTCCCCGGTAAATGAGAAAGGGGGGGAGTCAATATCAAGACTAGAACGCCACCGGATTTGCAACACTTATGAAAGCAGACAGAAGGCGTGTATAA
>NW_021407846.1:0-296 GCF_001605985.2 Dendrobium catenatum | reverse complement strand
CAGTCACAGGCAACTGATTAATAACAACAGACGAAGGGAAAAATGGCTCAGCATTAGGAGACAAAGCCTCCACCGACACCTTCTTATCATCATCCTCTCTAATATTATCCAACATACCATCTACCTCACGAAAGGAATCCAACAGCCTACCAGAATCAGCAACCGGCTCTTCCGTCTCCCTCACATTCGACTCAATCAAAACTTCAACATTAGGATAAGTAACAGCTACCTGTTCCAGTTCCCCCGGCAAATTGCAATTAGAATTTCCAGTTTTTGGAACAATCCGATTAGGATGT
>NW_021407845.1:0-432 GCF_001605985.2 Dendrobium catenatum | reverse complement strand
AAGGTCTGGTGATTGAATAACCTTCCGCAATAGTACATTTACAAAAATTAATCATGGATCAAAAATTCAAAAGCTTTCAAAAACTTATTTTATGAATCCTGCTCTGATACCACTTGAAAGTGCTCTGATAGAACTAAAAAGTTCGTTAGGGATGTTACGTCCTTATGAACTGGCCCAAGGCTAATGAAGAGAGAGGTGAATTGGATAAATTTAAAATCAAAGATAAAACTCAATACAAAATCATTATAGAAATCAAGTGCGGAAAAAAATATTGTGGAAGCAATAATAAGAAAGAACACACCAGATTTATAGTGGTTCGGTCAAACCTTGACCTACATCCACTCCTTGGAGGCACCCTCCAAGTATTACACTAACTAAGTCTCTCTCCTTTAGCACCCACAGCTAGGCGGAGAAGCCCTTACAAAATCACTT
>NW_021407844.1:0-1246 GCF_001605985.2 Dendrobium catenatum | reverse complement strand
GCCGATTGTGAACCATAATTATTATAGGCCATTCGTCATCCATATTTGTCATTTCTTTAGCCAATTTGGCAAGGGAATCGGCTTTGGCATTTTGACCTCGGAGAACTTGAGTTTATTTAACAACTGGAATTTGCTTCATAAGCTCAAGAACTCACCGATGATAACAAGCCAACTCAAACTTGGTGATTTTGTAAACTCCCAATACTTGATTTACAACAAGCTGAGAATCACCAAAAATTTGGAGATTTCGAATTCGAGCATCGATTGCAATCTCCAATCCTGCTATTAAAGCTTCATATTCAGCTTCATTGTTTGTCCGAGGTTCAGTTAAACTGAATGAGAATCTCATTATGCCTTCCTCAGGCGCCACGAAAATGAGTCCGATTCCGGCTTGAGCTTTCTCTAGATTTGGAGGCCGAGCACGTTTGATTGACGATGCTCCATCAAAGTACATTTCCCATACTCGTAGCATCTCTTCTTCTTCAACATTCATGATCTGCTCGTCGGGTAGATCATCATTGAGCAGTGAATCTACAGGGATAGGGTGTGCAGCGAGAAAATCTGCCAACACCTGTCCTTTCACTACTTTCTGCGGAACATATATGATCTCGAACTGCAATAATATCACTGCCCACCTCGCCAAACGATCTGTCAACGCTGGTCTTGTCATCAAGAACTTCATCGGATCGATCTTTGATATCAAGGTGATTTTGTGAGATAGCATATAATGGCAGAGCTTCTGAACTGCGAAAATCAGAGCCAAACAATGCTTCTCGATTGGAGAGTAGCGGATTTCTGCTCCTATCAATCTACGACTGATATAGTAGAGCGCATTTTCTTTTCCTTCTTCATTATGCTGGGCCAATAGTGCTCCGAGGGACTCTTCTAGTGCTGCTGTGTACAGTATAAGAGGCTTCTCCGGAATTGGCACCGCAAGAATGGGTGGATTTAACAGATATATTTTGATCCTGTCAAATGCTTCCTGGCACTCTTCGTCCCATTTGAATCGGACATCTTTCTTCATCAGCTTTGAAAATGGCTGACACCTACCCGATAGATTTGATATGAATCTTCGAATGAAAGCTAGTTGTCCTTATAAAGAACAGAGGTGACGAAGGTTCTTTGGATGTGGCATCTCCATGATCGCCTTGATTTTGTTGGGGTCGGCTTCAATGCCTCGATGTCGAACAATGTATCCCAAGAATTTGCCTGAGGATACCCCAAATGCACACTTGAGAGGGTTCAT
>NW_021407843.1:0-258 GCF_001605985.2 Dendrobium catenatum | reverse complement strand
CTGTTTTTCGGGTTCTCGTACGTGCGTTTTTTAAATCCTTGAAGAGCCGAACAACATCCCATCACCTTTTGGATATATTTCAAATACTTAGCAATACCGAGCAAATACCGAGTTTTACCTAGTTTTTTCTAGCAATACCGAGCAAATCCCTAGCAATACCGAGCAAATCTTGAGCAAATACTGAGTTGTACCGAGTTTTTTCTGGTAATACCGAGCAAATACCTAGCAATACCGAGCAAATCCTGAGCAAATACTGAG
>NW_021407842.1:0-268 GCF_001605985.2 Dendrobium catenatum | reverse complement strand
TTGATTTCAGAAGGCCAAAGATCGGACGGCATTTTCTACGTGCATTGATTGTATTTGACCCACACCGTTGATCATCTAACCAACAGTTTGGATCAAGCCACATTGCGGTTTATTTGAACTGCATGGCCAAGCAGTTGCGAAGATCTCCGTCCGAAGTGATCTCCGTCGTCAAAAGCTACTGGCGCTCGATCGGTCGGCTGTAGCTTGAAGCTGATGTAGTTAAGTGGAATAGCGCGTGGGCCCCAGCTGCCGCCGTGTATTAAATGGC
>NW_021407841.1:0-691 GCF_001605985.2 Dendrobium catenatum | reverse complement strand
GCGTGCAAAGCCTAAAATAGGATTTTCGGGTTTTACAACTGAATTAAGTATTTTGTATTCGAAACTGAGGGTTTATTTGGTTAGTTGTATATAAACATGTTCAAGGAAAAAATGATTTTGTTCGGGTTTTTGTTTATGAAAAATGAAATAATTATGTTTGACTAGATTTTGTGGGGGTTTGTGGAGTTGAAATCATTCGTTGTTTCTAACTACATTAAACCAAATGATGGAATTATCAAATTTCATCATTTTCTAAATCATACTTTCAAAAAATCAAATACCCCTTAGCATGAAGAACTTTCATTACTTGGAAGACTTAAGATTCTTATGGTTTGTTTATAATTTAGTTATGATCTTTTAATAACTTTTCGAGGCCTACTTGTCATTAAATATTCATGACTTCATTATATTTCAGAGCCATTGGTGGATAATGGATAAGAAATTACATTATATACATTGTTTTCTTTAGATTCTCTTGGTGGGCTTGGTTACCTATTGATGCAATCAAAAATTTGGGAGAGGGACCCAAATTTTTTATCACAAAAACTAAGTCTTTCTAGAGAATAAAAGATTACAATAACTCGCAAAAATTAGACTAATTAGACAAATAAACTAAAACATCACTTTCATATTATAAAAGGGCTTACAAAACCGTTACAAACCTTGACGACTTACAAATGACTCAAACGAC
>NW_021407840.1:0-295 GCF_001605985.2 Dendrobium catenatum | reverse complement strand
CAGTTCGTACTGGACGATCAGACAGTTATCTCCTATACAGCATATGGAACGAATAGGAACTTGCTCGAAAAATTTTTCTAAGTCCTATCGTCCATGACAAAATAAATTATCGTCCAGGACGAAATAAATTATCGTCCAGGACGATTGGCTCTCTGGAAAATTTTCGTCCAAACGAAATTAAATTATCGTCCGTGGCGACTAGTCCTCTGGAAAATTTTGGTCTAGACGAAATTAAATATCGTCCAGGACGATCGGGTGTCTGGAAAATTTTCGTCCAGACGAAATTAAATTATCG
>NW_021407839.1:0-323 GCF_001605985.2 Dendrobium catenatum | reverse complement strand
TTTTTTATTTCAAAATTCACCTTGCGTGGTCGACTCAAACCCAACACTAGTATTGGGGTCAACAATAACGTCAAGATTAGGTCTACGTATAACAAATTTACGAACAAGAGTATAAGAGAAAGGAGCTGCAAGTTGCGAAACTACCGAATCTTCAAACAATAAAGCTGGACAATCCTTAAAAGAGGCATGCACAAATTTAGCCTTGTTACCTGAAGCAGAAGAGCCACCCGACACAACATCTTTGAAGGATCTCATGTTGCCAGTTGGGACAGCAAGAATAGCCGGGCTAGATGACGTCGGAGACGTCATCGCCCCCCCCCCCC
>NW_021407838.1:0-332 GCF_001605985.2 Dendrobium catenatum | reverse complement strand
GGGCACTCATTTTTCATATGTCCAGGTTTCCTACATCAAAAATAAATAACGTCAGAGGAAATATTAACATCCTTACCATTTTTATCTTTTTTTCCACTTTTACTTATGCTTTGGTGAGCTTTGTGATTTGCTTGATAAGTCATTGCTATCGTCACCAACTAAGCTTCTTCTTTCCGTATATTCAGCTTTTAGAACGATTGTTTCACCTGCATCCAAAAGTCTTTGACCTAAACCTTGCTCGTAAACAATGAGTGAGCCAATCAAATTATTAATAGAATATACATTCAAATCTTTAGATTCATAAATAGTAATAACTTTAGGATCAAATTTAT
>NW_021407837.1:0-282 GCF_001605985.2 Dendrobium catenatum | reverse complement strand
TATCTTCGTTATCCTCACTGCATATATCAATAGCCATGATCCGTTCTGACATAATCTGCCCAAAACAGCGCTCAACCACTGTCCCATTCCACTGCAAAGAGCTGGTTAAAAGGTGACTAACCATATGATTCTCCATCTCCTCCATATTAACGAAAGTCGGCCACCTTTCAATAGCCCTGTCCATGATCCACACATCCTGGATTACATTAACCTATTCTCCATTTACTACATTCCACCTAATGATTGGCTTCAGCGCCCATGCTCCATCCTGAATAATTTTCC
>NW_021407836.1:0-219 GCF_001605985.2 Dendrobium catenatum | reverse complement strand
TCAGGTACACAACGTTGTATGACTGTACTAAAAAAATTCATATGCAAAGCACCTAAAACTCTGTCAGGAGGAGGATCCCCGACGAGCTGGACCAGTTGAATTGAGGTTTGAGGCTGTAGTACAACTCGATTGATCAGCATGATAGATACCACAGAAAACTAACAAAGGTTTGAGGCTGTAGTACAACTCGATTGATCAGCATGATAGATTCCACACAAA
>NW_021407835.1:0-547 GCF_001605985.2 Dendrobium catenatum | reverse complement strand
CTCCTAAGCATTCCACACCTTTATTGGAATATCATCAGGTCCAACAATTTTTTCACCCTTCATTTTCTTTAAAGTCTCTCTAACTTTAGTTTTACTAATACATCGATAAAAACAAACATCTTTATTTTCATTTAGGGTGCTAAGGTCACTACAGTCAATCATATTTTCATATTTTTTATTAAAAAAATTAGCAAAATATATCATCCACCTTTGTTGAATATCATCTTCTAAGAAAAGTATTTTTTGATCTTCATCCTTAATACACTTCACTTGAATTAAATCATTACTACTCATATTTATTTGTTTGACTAACTTATACATATATCTTTCTCCCCCTTAGTATCTAACCTATTATATAAATCACTAAAAGTTAAGGTCTTTGCATCACATAATGCTTTCTTAGATTCCTTATGTGCCTCTTTATATATTTCATAATTATAAGAGTTTTTACAATTAAACAAATTTTTACAACAATTATTCTTATTTTTAACCAATTTTTAAAATTTAAATTTTTTTGTAATTCATAAAAAATAATCCTTTTGGGAGT
>NW_021407834.1:0-954 GCF_001605985.2 Dendrobium catenatum | reverse complement strand
ATTCTAAAGGCTTTTGTTTGAGTGGAGTATAATTTTAGTAGTAATTGATGTAATAACTCAAATATGTGAAATAATTTTTTAAAAAAAAATATGAAAATTTTAAAGTAGAGCGGTTTGGCGCTAATCTGGCGAGCCCTTTGGCGCTGGACCATATAAATCCTTGCCTCACCTTACTAACTCCCTCAGTTGATTGCTTGGCCAGGAAGAAATTGAAAGAAAGGAAAAAGAGAGAGAAGAGAGAAAAAGCTTTTGATCATATTTGTTAGCCATTTCTGTTATAGATTTTATTTTATTTATTATAAGTAACTAATCTCTTATTTTTATTTTCAATAATTTTAATTTCTACAAATTTTATTTCTCCTAAATTTGACAAAAATGCATTATCTCTTGATTTCATAAGCTTTCATCATTCAAATTTGGATATGTTATAGATTTGATTATTCTAAATATTTTGATATGATTTTATTACATTTTAAATGAAGTATTGAATGATATCTCCACGTGATATGATAACTCCACGTGATATCCTACTGATCCATAAGATCGCGTGATTGTGAGTCATAAGGAGTTGGAGATTGATTGGGAGTTAAAAAAAATTGGGGCAATTGATTAATATAATTTGAAGGGAGTTATAAGAAGTACATTGATTGAGGGTTATAAGGGGCAACTGATTGGGAGTTACAAGTGCAGGAGCAAAATACTCTTAAGATACACTCATTGAATATCTGAATACAGATGCCGACACTACTAAAAACACTATATTGATATTGTGACTAACACTAATATTGTTTACTATCATGAATATTATTTAACATTATTGATCATGATATTAATATTGTTACTGACATTAGTACTATTAACTATTACTACTACTATGATTGATAATAGAATGGATTGAGATGTGATGAACTATAGAATAATAAATTGATATAGATAATCAGTATAGACATTGAT
>NW_021407833.1:0-210 GCF_001605985.2 Dendrobium catenatum | reverse complement strand
TGCAGGTTGAAGAAGATGAAAAGCAACCATTATGGGAGATGAACTTTGTTGGGGCATCATCAATTAAACTTGGCCGACCTCCAAAAATTGTAAGAGCCCAAGCCGGTATCAGTCTTGTTCTCATACCACCTGAAAGAGGCATAATGAGGTTTTTATTTAGTTTAACTGAACCTCGGACCAACAATGAAGCCGAGTATGAAGCTCTAATAG
>NW_021407832.1:0-203 GCF_001605985.2 Dendrobium catenatum | reverse complement strand
TCTATTATATTATAACTATTGTGGCTATATTATGTTACACAACACTCAATTATTTAATATATTAAATATTATACAAAGTTTATTCCAAGTTATATAATTCAAATATTTTATGAAGATTTCTAACAATAGCTTATTCAAATGAGATAAAATCTTATGATAGTTTTTTGTGATTTCAATTACTCAATTTTATATATATATATATA
>NW_021407831.1:0-398 GCF_001605985.2 Dendrobium catenatum | reverse complement strand
TACACATTGGGTGTGGAGATCTAAGATACATGATTCATAATATATCATATATGCATTGCACTTTACTTTTCCTAAGAAGGGGCCCAAACTTGTTTGGGTTCCTAAATCTGATTGTTGTTGAGTTTTGTAGGTGTGCTCTCACCAAAGACCTCGTGGGAGCATAAGATAACAGGATATAAGGAGGCTGGCAGCTCAAAATTGCTTAAACTCGCTGCCTTATAACTTGCTTGAAATTTTTAGTTTTTGAGTTATTTTTTTTTGTGCTAGTTTTGTGCTTGCTTTGTGTTGTTCTAGTTTGCTTTATTTTCATGTTTTTTTTTGTGTTTGTTGTTACATATGGTTAATCTTTTCAAGCTTTTAAATTTTGGAGTTTTGGAGATAGTGTTTAGCTTTTCTAA
>NW_021407830.1:0-270 GCF_001605985.2 Dendrobium catenatum | reverse complement strand
GAAACGAACCTGTTTGTATATGTGTACGAAATATTTTAGTACAAGCTGATCGTCCCGTAGGAACCAAGTTCGTCCGATACGAATGGTTATAACAAGGTCGGTTACAAAAACTGCAGAATGAATATAGAAAAACCGTCCTAAGTCGGTTAATCATCTGGACGAAAATATGTTCGTCAGGACGAAAATCTTACAGAGACCAAATCGTCCTAGACGATATTTAATTTCATCTGAACGAAATTCTTACAGAGAGCAAATCGTCCTGTACGATAA
>NW_021407829.1:0-400 GCF_001605985.2 Dendrobium catenatum | reverse complement strand
CTTCTCCATTTTCACTTCTTTTTTAACTTTTTTTTCCTCTTTACAAATTACAATAATAATAAATCATATGGAATAGAGAAACAATCCATTGAATAAAAAGGAATTTTAATTTATATGATTGATATTTAATTTTTTCTTTAAAATTTAAAGTTTAAATATTTTCTTATTTCATTAATTTACTATTATATTAATTAATACATAATGTGATTTAATTAATCTAATTATGATTGAAAATTTGTTTTAAATTAAAGTTAATAATATTAAATTATGTAAATTATATGCAAATAAAATTAATAAATTAATATTAACAACTCATATTAATTGATTAAAAATAATACCATGTAATTTGATATTGTTAAAATTTTCTTTGATGCAATAGACTTAAATTTTGAAATAGGTA
>NW_021407828.1:0-324 GCF_001605985.2 Dendrobium catenatum | reverse complement strand
AGCTCTCCCTTTTATAGTGTAGATCAAATATTTCTCATCAAACTAGCAACTTGACACTCATCATGTACTTGGTCACCATCTCGATCACTTATTCTATCATTGAGAGATAATTCAAATGAAAGCTCTCCAATCTCAATTATAAAAAAGTGCTTGCTCAGAAGACCCTTAGCTCGTGTCGCCATAATCATTCAACTCAATGCCTCCACATTCTCTCATAAACATCTCATTCACCTCTCTCTTTTTAGGTGACCCTGAATCTCTCATAAAAGTTATCGGCAACATTAACAAGCAACTATTCGTAGGTTCCCTTATCTCAGCACTTTC
>NW_021407827.1:0-295 GCF_001605985.2 Dendrobium catenatum | reverse complement strand
CCTAATCTTTTTGGCCATTATATATTAAAATTTTAGATGCTTTGATTTAAATAAAAAATAATTTTGAGCAGGACGGAGAATTTAGAGTGGACAATTATCCATCTTAAAATATTATTTTCCTAAAAGTATTTTAACTATTTTTCTCAACTTTAATAGATGCAATTGATCAAATTCTAAAAAAAAATTATTTTTTCTATTTAATTCATAAACTATGTATTTCATGACCTATTTTATCCACTTAAAAAAAAAAAGACTAATTCGGTCCTTATTTTTTAGGATCATTAAAAAGGTAAGC
>NW_021407826.1:0-202 GCF_001605985.2 Dendrobium catenatum | reverse complement strand
TTTGCCATTCAGTTTGCTTTTAACTGCTCTATTATCTACAGAATGTATAATAGTTCTTCTCCTCTAGCTGTTTGGCTATCTACTCGCTACACCTCTCCGTGGAAACCTCCGCCGCCTCTTGCAAGTAAATTCTGGCTTTCTATTTGTAAAACTGTTGTGTTGGTAAAGGATAATTTCAGATTTTCTATCACACCAACTGCTC
>NW_021407825.1:0-1768 GCF_001605985.2 Dendrobium catenatum | reverse complement strand
AGTGGTCCAGCGATGGTCGGCGGCCGAGCGGTGGTCCGATGAAGGTCAGTAGTCGTGCAGTGGTCCGACGAGAGTCGGTTTAAAGTCCAGCAACGATCGACGACCGGGTGGAAGTTTGGTTGTGATCGACAGCGGGGCGGTGGTCCAACAAAAGTAGGATTGAAGTCCGGCGACGGTCGACGACCGGGTGGAAGTTCGGTTGTGGTCTGTTAGCAATCGATGTGGGTTCGCCGGCGATGGTGCAGGAACTCTTGAAGCCTTAGAACTCTCTACAATCTTTTGCCCAAGGTCCCACTTATGTAGAGAGTAGAAGTCTATTTATAGATTTTCATGAGTTTCACACCCCGTAAATATAGATAAGATTTGAGGCAGGTTCAGAATGATCCATCGGATGGCTCGTATTGATTCCTCAGATTATAGAGTCTTTGAATTGTTTAAGTGCCTTAACAATGTCAGAATTTAGCAATCTTGGGCTTCTTGTATTCGTCTCGCGGAGCCGCTCGATTTGACTATAAGCATGACATATTTGGATATCATTTTGTCATCCATGTCAATCCCAAGATAATACTTTGAGTGCCTCCTAATGAAGATTCGGGCCCCCTATTTTGGACCGCATTTGGGCTCGGGCTGGACCGCGAGATTGAATGTCTTTAGGTTATTTTCTTGAGGCTTTTAGTTTGACTATAAGTTTTAACTAAAAATAGGAAATTCAGAATGATCCCGAAATTTTAATTTTGGAAAAGTTTCCTAGCTTGTATATAGCCCTCGCAGCAACAGGAGAAATCAACTTTTTGAATGCGTATCAAAAACACTACATCAACATCACTCCTACGACTACTTCATATCTGTACTTTAAATAATCATGATCCTACACGGACAAATAATCTCTCACCCGCAGAAAAATCTTAATTACAAAAAACATCATACTACCCTACTTTACTAACCTTCCTTCTAAATAATGATCAACGTTACCGTCCTCATACCACGTTCCAACAATTATTCTTGCTCAAAAAACACCCATCTCTACCCTTTACATTCTAACTGAACTGATAATTATCAGGAAATACTCTCTGTAACAAACAACTTCTAAGCATGAACCTCTCTGCCCTTGAGCACACCTGGGCAAAAAACTGAATGTCAAACAAAAACAAAAACTCTGAGTTCCTTACACGAGAAACAACATGTCCATTATGGTTCCTAGCCACCGTCCTCTTCCATTACAACACCACAAGTTTCTCTATTCTGCGTCATTTCAGAATAAACGGAACTTCCTACCACAATCACATTTGTTGGGATCCTCTTTTCAAAATTCCAGCAATTACTCATATACGGTCCCCTTACTTCTCGCCCTAAATCATGCTGAACACCGGCTGTGCCTATTAAGAATTCGCTACTATGTAAAGTTTTATTCCACCATAAATACTAACTACACCGCAAAGTCAGGTAAGACGCTCGTGGCGACTATCATCACTGGCAAGTACGTCGCACCTCCCAACCTATTTTTCCTGCTCTGTTAATATCGCCTAAAAAGAAACTACTTAATTTAAAGTTTTTTTTTTTTTAGTAATATCCCTCCTTTCAACGCATGCACGAAAACACGTGGCAGCTGCGAAAGGTGGAATAATACTTCTTATAAATTTGGTTTGTTAGAAATGTAGCTACAGGGTTAGATTGTTGTCTGAAAAAGAAAAATGCCAAATGTAAAAAGTTAGACTATACGTCGCATACCAAAATATCTTTGAGACCTATTTTGAATTGTCCTGCAAAA
>NW_021407824.1:0-329 GCF_001605985.2 Dendrobium catenatum | reverse complement strand
TGAAATCTGGCTGCCTGTTGGCCTTCCCACAAGTGCTCAGCCTCTCCATCTAACCAGAAAAATAGCCAACGGAACCTTCCTATATGACGGACACTGCATTCCGTCGAAGGTCTTCTCCAATCTCCTCAGCCACTCCTCTGCTGCTCTTGGCTCAACAGCGCCCTCAAATCTCAGAGTTTTCAACCTCAAAAACATCTGGAGATGTCTATCAATATCATCAGATCTGACGGTAGAATCTCTGCTCTGAGTCTCGCTCATCATCTAAGCAACAAGTGTAGCAAACTGAGACAGTATATCAGCACCGGGCACTAGGGCTGTACTCCCTACTG
>NW_021407823.1:0-211 GCF_001605985.2 Dendrobium catenatum | reverse complement strand
GGTGTTATATGAAGTGGTGACATTTAATTTTAGATTATCTTTAGTAATCCATATATTTGTGATCAAGATGTTCTTTTTAAAAAGAGCTTAATAATAACAAACCTATAATAATGGAGTATGATATACTATTAATAGAAATAAAAATTGTCACCTTTTATACTTGGGCTTTGTTTGGGACGGCTTTTTTATTGCTACTTAAAACAGAGTTTTA
>NW_021407822.1:0-257 GCF_001605985.2 Dendrobium catenatum | reverse complement strand
TCTCCTCCTCCTGGTATCCTCGTACCTCGATACCGGTATCGCCAAGTCAATCTCTATCAATCGGGCCCGCTCCACCAGCTCAGAAAACTCATGTATCCGGAAGGGTACTAGTGGATGCCTCAGCTCTCTGCTCAATCCTTGCAGAAATTTATAGCATTTTTCCTCGGCAGTAGGAATCAAATGAGCAGCGTACCTCGCAAATGCAGTAAACTCGGCCTCGTACTACATCACTGACTTGCGGCCTTGCTCCAATCTCA
>NW_021407821.1:0-286 GCF_001605985.2 Dendrobium catenatum | reverse complement strand
AAACCACTAATAAGCTCTCTAATTGAGGTAAAAAGAAGATTAAATAAATACCAAAAATTCTAAAATTCATAACTAATTATAAAAAACTCTAAAATCAATCAAACTCAGTGGCTAATGACTCTAATTTAAATCTAGTATTTTCTAAAAATGTCAAACCCCCAAAATCTGGTCAAAGTCGAAAAGTCAACATTTTGGTCAACCTTAGGTTAAAACATGTCAAAACTTCTAAAAATCATAACTTTTCATAGAAAACTCCAAATTTAGTGTACCACCTATCTAACAACTC
>NW_021407820.1:0-304 GCF_001605985.2 Dendrobium catenatum | reverse complement strand
GGGATAAAGGCTTGATGTTGTTGTTGTTGTTGTTGTATATATAAATTTACATCATCGTTCTTTTATATAATAGATCTTAGATCACACCATGATATCACTTTATCCTCAAATAATATAGATTAACAATTGTTAATAGCACAACAACAAAATGTACACATTATACCAAAAACTTGTTTTTTTTTGCTATTTCTAAGCCATGTCTTCTAAAAATTTGCAAAATTGCTCCAACTTCTCATATAATTTGATAGATGTTTCACCACTCAAATTTTTACTCATACTTTTCCAATAATTATTCAAACACAAA
>NW_021407819.1:0-805 GCF_001605985.2 Dendrobium catenatum | reverse complement strand
CTTGTAGAAGTTGATGTTGAAGATTTATCTCCTCGCTACTGAGGAGAGTGTACAGATCCTCTAGGCTAATCGGTTGAAGCGATGTTATTATTTCAATTTTAAACGAGTTGTAGCCGGCGGGAAGCCCGTTGAGAATGTACAGGACGATGTCTTTGATGTCCACCATTGATCCTGTCGCCGCGATGTTGTCAACCAGTTTCTTGATTTGATCAAGATACTGCTGCATTGTTCTGTCAGCCATCCGAATTTGATGTAGCTCGTTCTTGAGCTGTATGATGCGGGAATGATTTGTGGGTTGAAGTCGACGTTCCAGCGTGACCCAGATGTCGTGGGCGGTGCGAAGGGTGATCGCATATGGAAGAATTTCCTGAGAGATTGTGGATAGTAGTGCCGAGACGAGGTTGCGATCGATCAAATGCCAGCGATTTTGATCAAGAACTTCAGAATCCTGTGGGCAAATGGCAACGCCGGAGAGATGACCGTCGTATCCATTTGCTGCAAAGTGTTGATGGAGCTGAAGCCTCCATATTGAGTAATTTTCAGAGGTGAGAATTGTTGGAACGAGGTTCTTGATATTTGAGATTATAAATTTGAGGTGGAGGGGAATGATCAGATCGGAATCTTGACCGGAGATGGTGGATTGTTTCCGGTAAGAACCGACCGAAGCTTCGTCTCCCATGATGGATCAGAAAGAGAGAAGAAAAAAAACGCTGTAGAGCTTCAAAGCTCTGATACTAATGAAAAACAAGAGGTGTTGAGAAGAGACGAAACAGAGTAGAGATGGAATGGAAATAAGGAAGAAATA
>NW_021407818.1:0-691 GCF_001605985.2 Dendrobium catenatum | reverse complement strand
CCGCCAATCCACACAAACCTAATGCCCGCCGACCAATGCAAGCCTAATCATCTAGCGCGTACTGTCAACCTACCCAAACAATTTTTTTTTTACTTTTATTTAGCAAAACAACTTACAAGTGGTGTGGGATTAAACTTGGTGGAAGGAAAGAGGGAGGAGTCCCACCCAAACCTTTATTATTAATGTAGTTAACTAGTTATTAAGTTAGTTAATTTAAATTAGTTAAATAGTTAATTTTACAATATTTATTAGTTAATTAACAATATTTATTTAATTTAATAATATTTAGTTAATTTAACACTGTTTATTAAATTAGATAATTAGCTAATTTGAATTAGTTAATATATGTTAATTAACAATATTTAACAATATTTATTTAATTTAACAATATTTAGTTAATTAACAATATTTAGTTAATTTCAAATTTTTTTTATTAAATTAGTTAAATAGTTAACCGAATTTAACAATAACTATTAAAACTATTTAATTAATTTATTTGTTAGAATGATCTATGAGAGGACTTATACAATTCTAAAAATAAAAAAGGTTAGAATATCGTAATATCTAACCTTAAATCGTTGCTAATTTTGGTAAATTTTTATAAACCACTACTATTTTTGATAATGCTAGATCTATATTTAGAAAGACTTCAATTATTTAAGCATAGCATGTCTGAAGCCAAAAAAGAAGA
>NW_021407817.1:0-226 GCF_001605985.2 Dendrobium catenatum | reverse complement strand
TAAAGACGAGTCTTGGGGATTTTAATTTTCTTAAGTTAAAGGTTTTATTCTTATCAATTTGATATATTATTTATAATTTTGTTATTTAAATTTGATTTATTACTATTTTTAGAATTTTTAATGCTTAATTAAGGTTTTGATTTTAAGTTATTTAAATAATTAACTTAATGATTCTTAAAATCAATGGATATTTTCCTAGGACAGAAGATGTCACTAAGTTTAAGTA
>NW_021407816.1:0-1098 GCF_001605985.2 Dendrobium catenatum | reverse complement strand
GGTCTTCGATTCCTGAAAAGTTAGAAGCAACAAGTAGTACAAGAGAAGTAGTGTTTGTCAATCATCAAAACATAAGCCATGAAAAAAAAATAGATTTGCAATAATTGACACCCAAATGGATAAGGTCAGTTTTATTATGCATGATCGTATATGGTTCGTACAGACGAATGCTTGGCGATTCGATGTGGGGGACGGTTTAAACTGCCATCAAAATGATCTTAAATAACTGATCGTCCAGGACGAACACCTTTTCGTTTGTACAATCATTTGGTCAAAAGTCTGTATGAAAGGATGCATCGTAACTTGTGTAATTACAAAAAGCCATTTCAATTTTGGACTCTTTCATTCATCCATACAAAATTTTGTTCTTACGGGACGAACTCAAATTCGTACCGGACGAAATTAATTTTGTCTGAAGGCTTTAGAACTCATATGCCATCACTTCAAACATCCCTTTCAAACCCCTTTTCCTCTAGATCTTATCCATGGCTAGCTCTAGCAAAAGATAAAAGGTATTGGCTAAGGGACCACCCAAAAACTCTAGTGAGAACTTTTTTTCCAAGGCTAATGAAGAGTCATTCCCTAGATTTGCTTCTGCAAAAATCACTTCATCTAGAGTCCTTCTACAAGAACAAATCAATTTTAAGGAAATGAATCTGTTTTCTTCTACCCAATTTGGCCTCATTCTCACACTTGTCTACTTCTACAATAAGGAGACCTTTCACTACTTTCTTGTAAACATGTCCTTTAATTCTGATCATTCAGTGATTAGGTCCTATGTGTTTAAGAATAAAGTAGAGATCACTAAGGCAGACTTAGAAATTTTTCTAAACTTAAGGGCTGAAGGGATTAGAGCCCATACCTTGACCAATACTTCTAATTTTGACTGGTCTGAAGTAAATAATGTTCTTAGAGGAGTTAGAGTAGTAACTCATGTGCCTAGGGTAGCCTCTCTAAATCAAAATACTCGAATCATTCAGTATGTTCTTCGAACTTCCATAATTCTTAAAGCTGGTGATAGAGTCAACATTACTCCTCTTCTTTCTACTGTGACCTATTTAATTATAACCAAGCAACCTATAGATGAATCCCAACTGA
>NW_021407815.1:0-484 GCF_001605985.2 Dendrobium catenatum | reverse complement strand
AATCTAACTTAGGTACGACTCTAACTAGATTTTTCTAAGTGATGTTTCTAAGAGTTTTAATACTAACATGGCATAGTCTCCTATGCCATAGCCACAAGTCATCAACTATTATTTTCAAACAAAATGAATTTGAACTATCAATGCAATCAAGGTCTAACATGTAAACATTGTTCATTCGTTTATCACACAGTTGACTAATACTAAGTAAGTTATGCTTCAAACCATCAACTAGTAAGACATTTTTAATTAAAAAAATTTTAGCATTACCAATAATACCTGAGCCTATCACCTTCCTGGTAGTGTTGTCTCCCAACATTACTTTGTCTCCAGTAGGATTAACTTCTTCATATCTCCAGTCATGTGTCACGAGCTGCCACTATCCAGGTACCACATGCTCTCACTAGGTCTTTTGTGAGAGCACCCCTATAATTCCATTTAAAGATTAGATTTATGAACCCAAGTGAGTTTGGATTCCTCCTTATGC
>NW_021407814.1:0-211 GCF_001605985.2 Dendrobium catenatum | reverse complement strand
CTATGATCAAGTTTGAGTAAGATTATAATATTTAGAACGTAGTTTATTGCAATTCGGCCAATATAAAATGTTGACACAAATATTTTCGAACTTCTGGAGCATAGATGTCCGAAAATAGGGGGGCAACTTATACGTCGTCAAAAATTTATCTTAAACAGGCGCGAATCTCGATGCAAAATCAAGTTGGAAACTTTAAAAATTATTTCAGAGA
>NW_021407813.1:0-503 GCF_001605985.2 Dendrobium catenatum | reverse complement strand
ATATATAACTAGTTTTTTTAAGCTACCAAATGAGCTCGTTCACGAACAAGTGATGTATGATTCATCTTCTATTTTTTCATGAATATTTTAAATAAACAATCAAGCGAACATGGATAAATGTGAAATGTCTCTTGTACATGAATCAAACATGAATCGAGCTTTTATCGTGCCTAATGTCAAGCTTGTTCACGAGCTTTAAATGATGTTGTTCGCGAAAATAAATGAGTCGAACACATTAGTGTTCAAGTTTGTTTATTTAAGGATAGAGTATTTAAAATATTGTTCAAATTTATTTGTTTAGTTAATTAAACGATCATATAAGAGTTTTAATCGTCCAATGTTTGGTTCGCTAGCAGCCTAACGGCAACGGCGGATTTAAGCGGGTCCCGCGGGGGGCAAGTGCCCTCTCGGCGAAAAATAAAAATACAGGCGGATCGGTCCTGGCCTTCCCTAAAACTCTTCCGCTTCGCTCTCGCTCGCAAGTCGCGGCGCTGGCGCAAGCT
>NW_021407812.1:0-201 GCF_001605985.2 Dendrobium catenatum | reverse complement strand
GCCAGTCTCTCCATATATAGCAAAGTGGTCTTGCAGCCATTATTTTTTGAAATAAACATTTAGATTTTTATGCAGCTCATTGATCTGTTGGTTGAGAGCTTTGATTATCAGCTAATAAACATTTAGATTTTATATTAACAAATTCTTAATAATATGATACAATAGTTAATTGGTGATACTATTAAAAGAAATATATATATA
>NW_021407811.1:0-390 GCF_001605985.2 Dendrobium catenatum | reverse complement strand
GAAGCTATAAAGAGGCTTGTAAGGAATCTAAGAAAGTTATTTGCGATGCGAAGAACTTAGCATTTAATGATTTATATAATAGATTAGATACCAAGGACGGAGAAAGATATATGTATAAGCTAGTCAAACAAAGGGATAGGAGTAGTAATGATTTAGTTCAAGTGAAGTGTATTAAGGATGAATATAAAAAAATACTTTTCTTAGAAGATGATATTCAACAAAGATGGATGAAATATTTTGCTAAATTTTTTAATGAAGAATGTGAAAATACGATTGACTTTAGTGACTTTAGCACCCTAAATGAAAATATTTTTTTTTCTTTTATTGGCTTATTAGTAAAATCAAAATTAGAAAGGTTTTAAAGAAAATGAAGTGTGGAAAAGCTGTTGG
>NW_021407810.1:0-1865 GCF_001605985.2 Dendrobium catenatum | reverse complement strand
TTGACCGAACCACTATAAATTTATGTGTTATTATTTTATTGCTTCCGCACTTTAATTTTCGCACTTATTTTTCTTGTGGTGTGATTTGGTTTGTGATATTTCTTTTGTTGAAAAGAATTTTTTTTAAAAAAAATACCAATTCACCCCCCTCTTGGTTAGCTTGGGACTAAGTTCATAGGGCTTAACATCCCCAATGAATTTTCAAGTGGTATCAGAGCACTGTCTAGTGTCATCTGAGCACTTTCAGATAAAATTAATGTTATCAAATTCTTCCAAGATGTTATGAATAAGGTTGATATCAAGAATGTCAATGTAGATTTAAGGTACATTGATTTTCTTTTTCATTTCAAGCAAATTGTTCTTCTTCATTCAAATAGAAGTTGTAACAAGTTAGTAGATTTATGTGCTAATTTAGCTTTGGTTTAAGATTTTTTTTAGGATGGCATTAGCTCTAATAAAATTCCTCCTTTCCACAATTTGTTGATAGAGGAATTTGATTGTTTGTAGTTCCTTTTAATAAAATTTGCTTTTAGAATTTCTTAAAAAAAAAGACTGATTACTTGTTTTGAAACAATTGTTAAATTTTTTTATCAAATGTTCTAAATGCTTTGTAATATTAAACTTATGTATAAATTAGTATTTGATTAGCATAATTTTTTTGGGATGCAACAAGTGCCCTTTTCAAGGTAGATTCAAACACAATTTAAGGAAACAATATTTGATCCTATTTAACATAAAATATCTATCAAGATGTATCAATTTATATTAAAGGTTCAATATAGATTGGATGTGTGAAGTCACAAAAGTAGACATTAAATTTGAATAATTAGATTGTGAGAAAAAACATTTCATTACTATCACCGAAAGAGTGCATTATAAGATATAAAAAACTAAAATAAATATATACGTGACACTACTGTTAGGAGCTATTTGGTTTGAAATAAAATGGGGTTTAAAGTATTTCAAATACAAGTATTTTAAAAATATCATTTCTTGACTTAAAGCAGAAGAAATACAATATAAAATTTTGATGTATTTAGATTGTTTTGGATCTAAATTTACTCAGGGATGACACCTAATTTTATTAGCTAACAAACTTAATGAATAAGGACTTGTGAGGATGAAGAGTTTAGAGAAGAGGAAAATGGTTTATAATGCTAAAAAAGTTGTAGGTCTCGAACTAGTAGAGTATCCACAATCAATCAAAAAGGTTCATAAAAGAGCCCGAAACTATTCCTCATCATCCTTAATTTATGGGGTTATGAAGGCTATAGAAAAGGAAATACAAAGAAAAATAAAAAATATATATAGCGCTTCACAAGATAGTTGAGGCTATAGAGCTCTCTCATATGGTCACGCACAGCCTCATAACCTTGATTCCAATGGTTAAACATTTGAACTCTTTGGTGAGTTATAGACCCATTACTCTTTTAAACACATTTTATAAGGTTATTCTTAAATCCATAGCTACCATACTTAAAACATTCTCCCTCAAATCATTTTATCTAGTTAACAAGAATCCCATTATTCCTATAACATCTCGAAAGGGATTTCCTCAAATATTCATTGATTGGATAAGTTCTTTCATTAAAGAGGTATATTTTTTCAGCATTCTCAATGGAAAAAATAATAAATATCTCATCCCTTCAAATGGTTTGAGGCAAGCATGTCAATAGTCTTCATTATTGCCATTTATTTTTTTCTCCTTTCTACATGAGAATAAAGTCAATCAAAATAGATATTCCTAATTATGAATAGTGAAAACACCATCTTTCACCTTCTCTATGTAAATAAACGTTTGGTGATGTCAAGTGCTAATATCTATTCAGCTAAACCTCTAATGTATACTCTTTCTTTCTTATCTA
>NW_021407809.1:0-363 GCF_001605985.2 Dendrobium catenatum | reverse complement strand
TTCATAGGGCTTAACATCCCGAACGAACTTTCACGATGTAAAGTTATAGTGTATGGTCTTCTAAATAGCTATTTATGTCTTTCTCTAGTGATACCGTGCTTGTATTCCTGTTAATTTTGCAACTCATTTTACACACTTATCTGGAATCTCCCCAATAGGTTTGGCTTCATTTTCTTCTTTCATTCCCCTATTGTTTTCGGAAATGACCTATGCTCATTTCTCATTGATATATTTAACTTAATTTTAGTTTATTTGTGTTAGCACTACATTGGTTCATGTTATGTAATAAATTCTTTCTTCCATGGCTTAAGAGATGAACTGTACTCCCAACCTCTTCTCTAAATTCTTTCTTCCATGGCACTA
>NW_021407808.1:0-344 GCF_001605985.2 Dendrobium catenatum | reverse complement strand
AACCTTCATAAAGTCTCTTTAGGAGTATCCTTGGTATATTTGTTAACTTTCTATACTCTGAATGTCATACATGTTTTTTATACACATTACTTCACAATGCACTCTATATGTATACATACATTATATTATTATTGTTCAAGTGAAATGTAAAAGTAGAAAGCATCTAGGATACTTATAAAATAAAGTGAAGTAGAATGTATCTATGTGCAAATATATATGCAAGAGTTAAGTGTAAATGTAAAGTGTCTAAAATGTAACTAAATCAAGTTGTATATATTTATTGAGTTATAAAGGCTTAAAAATATATGCTTATATGTATACATATAAGGCTCCAAAAGATAATC
>NW_021407807.1:0-218 GCF_001605985.2 Dendrobium catenatum | reverse complement strand
ACTATAGAAGCTTGCTCCTATAGGGATTTGAGAACCTCAGACTAAAATAAACCTTGTTTTATTAGTATAAAACATGGGAAGAATCTTTGGGAATCTAGATATTTTTTAAACCTCATTTCTAATTTTGAATAGACTTTTAGAATATTATTATAATCTTTTCAGATAATATAATATTATACTTATCATATTCAACTTTAGAAATAATGAATTTTATAAAA
>NW_021407806.1:0-244 GCF_001605985.2 Dendrobium catenatum | reverse complement strand
TAGTATATATAATAATTATATATTGCATATATAATAATTATATATAATATATATAATGCTTGTACATAGCATGTATAATATACATGTATATAGTGTGTATAATGCTTGTACATAGTGTATAATACTTGTATATTATGTGTATAAATATATATATAGTTTATATAATGCTTATATAATGCTTGTATAAACTTGTACATAGTATGTATAATACTTATATATAGAGTATATAATGCTAGTACATAGC
>NW_021407805.1:0-348 GCF_001605985.2 Dendrobium catenatum | reverse complement strand
GGCTTAAGGGTTATTTAGTTGCTAATTGTGTTTATAAAATGCAATCACCATATTTAATAACTTGTATATTAAATGATTTATTTATTTACTAGTGTTGCATCTTGGAATATTTGCGACGATAGAGAAATATAAAGTTTAATGTCTTAGTTTGTACAAAGCTTTAGCACACAATAAGATAAAGGAGAGAATGTAGCGTGTATAAGGGACACAAAATTTTTTACTTGAAAACCCCTAAAAAGGGATAAAACCCATGGAGCTTGGCCTAGTTTGAATAAATCCACTAGTGTTTGCAGTCAATTACAAATGAGGTCCTTCCTTGGGGGGAAGGCCTTGGCTTGATGTAGCAAA
>NW_021407804.1:0-243 GCF_001605985.2 Dendrobium catenatum | reverse complement strand
AAGGTATATATTAACGAATTTTATCAAGTTTGAAGAAAAATCATTGATCATTTTTAAATCTTTGAAGGAAATATAGAAGAATTAAGGTAATTTAAACTTTAAATATACTATAAAATTAAAATAGATTGATTGTCAGAACAATCATAAACATACAAACCAGATACGAAATATAACAATTGTTAAGTGAAGATAAAAGAAAAAATACAGCATTTGCATTGAATATATATATATATATATATATTC
>NW_021407803.1:0-655 GCF_001605985.2 Dendrobium catenatum | reverse complement strand
ATTATAATTAATTATCTTCTTTTTTTCTTTATTATTTTAATTATAATTAATTAATGTTAAAAAGAAGAAAAAAAAAGAAAAAGAAAAGGTGAGGGGAGAGGGGGATCACTTTTATTCAGTCCCAAAATCTTATTCTCAGCATTCGTGTCGTGCTGGCAAACCGCCCATACACTCTTTTCTCTAGCGTGATGGGTAGGGAACTCGGTCCTACACCTACTGCGAGGCGGGTAGGCCTGGTGCACGCTTTTCTTATTGCGGTTGGGACAACTTTAAGTACCCATACGTGGCTCTGTACCTACGGGAAAACATCTGATTTTCTTTTGAAACAGGTACCGAAGATCCATACACGCCTTTCTCTGGTGTGGTGATATTGAAGATTTCACGGCCGTGGTGTCCAAGGACACCTACTGTACACGCTTTTCTCTACCGTGGTGGGAGGCACAGTTTTCTGTAGTTTCCCCTAAATGGGGGAGATGCTGGGAGATTACCGAAATTTTGGGTGAACATAAGATTGCACTTGAACCTAATTTAGACTCAAATGAACAGTTGACTGGTGAACTTGAACCTGAACAAAACCTAAATGATGGATAAAAGGCTAAACCCAAGTAAAATAAGATCAAATTGGAGTCAAATTCAAATCAATTTAAACATGTAA
>NW_021407802.1:0-315 GCF_001605985.2 Dendrobium catenatum | reverse complement strand
TATATATATATATATATTGATACGTCATCAAAAAATTAGCTTGATCGGGCACGAATCTCGAGACAAAAGCTAGTTGAAAACTTCAAAAATTAATTCCAGGAGCTCCCGAAATCCGATTTCAGCAAGCTTATAGTCAAACTGAGCGTCTCGGAAATACAAACCCAACGACACCAAGATCAACCCAATCCGAGCCCAAATGAGTCCGAATCAAGGACCCGAAGAGCTGTTGGAAGGTTCAAACAGCAATTTGAGTTATCAACTGGTCTCCGATTCTAACGAGCTTATACTCGAATAGAGCGGCTCGACGAGACGAAT
>NW_021407801.1:0-858 GCF_001605985.2 Dendrobium catenatum | reverse complement strand
GAAGCCAGCATTTGATTTGAATCATGGGTGATGTGACAAGTTGCTCCCGTATCCAAAATCCAATCGGATGAGCTAGCATTGTCGGTAGGCTCTGCTACAAATGCAGACGGGCTGTTCTTAACATAGTTAAGATTCGTGCGATGCCAGCACTTCTCCGCTGAGTGCCCCAGTTTGCCACAGATTTGGCATTCAATCCGGGGTGTCGACGTGCGTCCCCCACGAGATTGAGTAAAGCGGCCACGAGCTCTGTTGGTACGAAATGGCTGCCAAGGTAAACCTCGACCAGAGGATGCTGTGAGAGCCACGGGTTGATCGGAGAGCTGAACATAGTGAAGCGCTCGGGCTGCTTCATTTTCGAGATTCATTTCTTCACTGCATAGCAAAGAGTAGAAATCATCTAAGCTTAATGGCTGCAGATTTGTACGAATCGCAGTCTTGAAACCTTGATACGAGGCCGGTAGGCCATTGGGGTGTACATAATAACATCTTCGGAGTCCAAAATGCATCCAGCAGCTGTAAGTTGATCAACCTTGATTTTGATATCAGTTAAAAACTGTTGCATCATTTTATTTCCCATAGAAATAAAATTCATATCATTTTTTAGCTGAAGAACGCGGGAATGATTCAAAGACTGAAGTCGTTTGCCGATGGTCTCCCATATTTCATAGCAGGAATTCAAATGCATAATATATGAAAGAAGGGATGTAGAGATAGTTGAAAGAAGAGCATCGGCAAAATTTTGATCTATCAACAGCCAAGTAGAATAGTGAGGGTTCGAAACTACCGCTCCGGTAGCCGAAGCTATTTGACGAGGCGGACGCGGAACAGTGCCATCTAAATACCCTTCGAAACTATTTG
>NW_021407800.1:0-219 GCF_001605985.2 Dendrobium catenatum | reverse complement strand
GTAATGAATGGGAATGTTTCTTTCTCTCATGCTATCCGGCATGGAAAGGTATGCAATTGCCAACGCACCAAAATATGTTCTTGAGCTGAGTCGAGAAGCTTCATAAGTTTCTAAAATTACAGTTATCTGAACCATTAATAACATGTCCAAACCTGATCAATGCTGCGGTCTTATTGAACATGATAGCTTTTGCCTCAGAAAGTGAAAGAGAGGGCATCT
>NW_021407799.1:0-823 GCF_001605985.2 Dendrobium catenatum | reverse complement strand
TTACTAACAAAAATAAATTTTTATTTAAATCTTTTTAATTAAATTAAGGAAATAGTTAATATTTTTTAATCATATTTGTTAAATTATTTAAATAGTTAAAATTTTAATTAAATTTATAAAATTCTGCTCGAAAACTGAAAAATCTGTCGAAAATTTCTGTGGGAAAGAAACTGTTGGAAAATTTCATCGAAAAAGTTATCTCATTATTTTCTGTTAGAAAATCGTTAGAAAGCCGCCGAAAAATGAACCACCGAAAAGTCGCTGGAAAATTTTGCCGATAATGAGTGATTTTCCTATAGTGTCACCTCCATAGCCGGTTGACCACCTCACCCCTATCCTCTTCCCTCCTGCATTCTCCTTCATTTTCCTAAATTAGGTTGAAGATAATTTGAAAAGAATTTTGAATTCAAATTCGATATGTTTGAAATTCAAAACCTTTCCTAAATTAGTAGATCTATTTTTGGAAAGTTCTTCAAATCAAATTCCAATCAATTTGGAATTATATTTGATTAAATCATTTCTCCCTTAATTGAAGACTTGATTAATTTTCTTTTCATTTCCTCCCATAACCGGCCCCTTCTCTCTCTACCTGCCGCCCCTTCCTCTTTTTGGATTGGAGGAAATCTTGCTTGATAGCCTTCTTTCTAATTTTGGATGTGTTTTAATATGGAAAGCATTTAAATTTAAATTCAAATGTATTTAAATTTCAAATCTTTTCCCTAATTTAGTTATCTTATTTTAGGAAAGTATTCAAATCAAACGTATTTTAAATTCAAATATGATTTAATTTAAATATTCCTCCCTAATTTAAGGTTCCCCACTT
>NW_021407798.1:0-1036 GCF_001605985.2 Dendrobium catenatum | reverse complement strand
ACAGGAATAGATCGAAGAAGCGCATGAAAGGGGAAAGTTACCCTCTCAGTCAGTGGGCTCCCGTTGTTGGCTCCGATCAAAATGTCGTGACTTCCAGTCGGACAGGAAGAGGAAGTCGTTAAAGGTGCCAAGTCGAACGACCATGAAGGAGTCGAAGAAGTGCTCGAAAGGGAGAAAGGACCTTCATAGTGTGCGAGCTCATGTTGTTGCTTCTGATTAAAATGTCATAACTTTCGATCTGATCGGAAGGGGGAATCATCAAAGGGGCGAAGTCCGGTGACCATAAAGCAGGCGAAGAAGCATGCATGAGGGGGAAGGTCATGAGTGAGCTCCTATTGCAACCTTCGATCAAAATGTTGTAACCTTCATTCCAACTGGAACGAATGTCATTGGAGGAATGAAGAAGCACACCAAAGAAAGATAGTTGCCTCCTAAGAAAGTGGCTCCTATCATTGGTTCCGATCAAAAGTTCGTAACTTTTGATCGTAGAGGGAGGGAAAGTTGTTAAACAAATGAAGTCGAATAGCGACGAGAGAGGGAAAAGAAAAGAAAGAGGCTAAAGGCATCATTTCTTCGGGCTTTTAATGACTCGGGGAGGAAAACGTGTGTAGAAGTGATGTCAGCTTGCGAGAAACATGTAAGGGGTGTTGATGACATGTAAAGGTATGGTGTATGACAAGTACGAGCGATTTTTTTTTTATTTTCTAATTTTTTTTCACATGGGTCAACATCCTCATAGAACTCATCTGCCAATGTCTCTCACTCTCATCAAAATACCTCAACTAATACCCCAATCCTTGCTTATCTAAATTTTTTTGTCTCTAACATTAAGAAAATTATGCATATCTAGCTTCTATCTCATAACAACCTGACATGGCATGCTCATATTCAAAAATTATACCTTGTTGCTCAGTTCACAACCATATCTCCTTCCTTATTGCCATGTATCCTAAATTTGGATTCTTATCATGCCATCTAGACTACCTTGAGCATCACCAATACTTTACAAATTGGTCCAAAGTAATACAGTTAAAAA
>NW_021407797.1:0-339 GCF_001605985.2 Dendrobium catenatum | reverse complement strand
TATACCTCCCTTAGGTGCTATGAAAATGAGACCAATGTCGGCTCATGCTCTTGCAATATTTGGAGATCGAACAGGTTTAATAGATGATGCCTCGTCAAAGTACAGTTCCCAGAACGGTAGTTTTTCATTCTCCTCGACCTGCATTATTTGCTCATCGGAAAAATCATCATTTAGTGGAGAATCTGCTGGGATCGGATGTGCAGCAAGAAAATCTGTCAAGGCTTGTCCTTTCATCACCTTCTATGGCATGTATGTAATATCAAACTATAATAATAATACTGCCCACCTGGCCAGACTTCCTATCAACACTGGTCTTGTCATCAAGAACTTCAGCGGATC
>NW_021407796.1:0-280 GCF_001605985.2 Dendrobium catenatum | reverse complement strand
GAAGTGGTCGGCACCAACTATGTTGCCGTTGCATATTATGACTTGTGCGGGGCTAGAAGATCCTTTCTGTTTTTGGGCAATGTCAAGAGCTTGTTGTATGTACTGTATAAAAGAGGGGTCATGAAGTTTGTGGCCCTGAATATCAATGACATGGAAGACGTCCATGAAAAAAATGTAGGATTTGGAAATGATGAGGTCCAAATCGCTTAGCACTTGTATCATTTTCAGAAGAATATTGCGCCTATTAGCGCCATCCACCTGCATTCAATCACAACAAAGA
>NW_021407795.1:0-408 GCF_001605985.2 Dendrobium catenatum | reverse complement strand
TTAGGTGAACAAAATAGTTAAAATATTTATTTTTCTAGGAAAAAAATATTTTTGTGTGGGCAATTGCCCACTGTGAGCTCTTCCTAATTCCACCCTAGGATGGACTGCTTTGGATTCCAATCAAATTTATCAAAATGACCCTCTCAAAAAGCCTAGTGCCTCATTCTCTACATAGAGGGAGGGATGGTGAACAGAACTAAAGAGCTCTCTTGCATTCAACACCATCACTAATAACGACCACCAAAAGCTATTATCACCGTCGACCCCCGCTAGCAATCACCGCCATCATCACCAGACTCCTATCAAGATTAAGCCTATTATTCAGTATTAACACTTATAGATATCATATTTCTCTAATCCCTACTAAATATTACTACTAATCAAATTAGTTGATGGATTGCTAGATAT
>NW_021407794.1:0-280 GCF_001605985.2 Dendrobium catenatum | reverse complement strand
GCATTTTACTATATCCATTTTTATACGTGAAAAGATGAACAATGACCACCAAAAAAATTAAAAGATACACAAAATATATAATAAAATCAAAAGAAGCTCAAGGTGCGCCAATCAATTGATAAGCGACATAAAATGAGCCCATAAAAAGTAAGCATCCTTCCCTTTCAAACCTTTAAATCTTAAAAGAATTCATGTATCACTTGATATTTTCAATGATTTGTTTAAAAATTTATGATTGTGACTAAATAATTTGGTATATTCTTCCATAAGATATTTTTTT
>NW_021407793.1:0-491 GCF_001605985.2 Dendrobium catenatum | reverse complement strand
AAGGGTATTTTGGTCAATTTTGACCCATTGGTCAACTACGGTCAAAGATGGGTCTGGAAAATGCAGTTTACTGCTCAGTGGGTTAAAATCAAGAGTCTCGAAGTGATTGGAGGCTTTGATAAGGGCTCCAAGATCAAAATCTTTAAAGGGTTAGGTCCAATGGCATATGCTATAAATATTTGAAGGTTTTACAGCCTTTGGATTTTAATTCAAATTCTGGGGTTAGAGACCTCAGAATGGGCTCAAAATTGAAGGGTAGCCTCTAGAGACATGTCTTACCACTTTGCAAGTGATAGACTCTGAATCAGAGGCCAATTGACTAGGTTTTGAAGTGTTTGAAAAATCTTTGAAAAGGGTCTTTAAGCCAAGGCCTTAAGACTTTGGATTTGAGTCTAGATTTCTTGATTTGGACTGGATTTCAAGTTTGAATGATCAATATGGGGGTATCCAAATCATTTATAATCATGTGGTGATTGTTAATGAATGGATAG
>NW_021407792.1:0-1274 GCF_001605985.2 Dendrobium catenatum | reverse complement strand
CTCTGTAGTCAACACACATACGGAGTGTCCCGTCCTTTTTCTTCACAAACAAAATGGGTGCTCCCCAAGGAAAACACTAGGACGAACAAATCCTCTATCCACTAACTCCTGAAGCTGAACTTTCAACTCAGAAAGTTCCTTCAGTGCCATCCTGTATGGAGCTTTTGATATCAAAGCTGTACCTGGAAAAACATCGATAGAGAATTAAACATCTCTATCCGGAGGTAAACCAACCAACTCCTCAAGAAATACATCAACAAATTCTCGTACCACTGGGATGTTAGAAATAGAACCAACATCCAGGTTTATGTCCCGTACAGAATCCAAAAAGACTGGACAACCCTTCTTCCACATTCTTCTCACTTCCAATATAGAAATCAAACAAGAGAGAACACCTCGTAAGCCTTGGAATACACATCTCTCTCCTAACATAAGCAAACTCACTTGCTTCTTCAAACAGTCAATCTGGGCCTCATACAGACTCAGCCAATCCATGCCCAAAATCACGTCATACGAAGAAATCGGCAACAGAATCAAACTTGATTTCCACCTCTTGCCTGTAATATCAATCTCACAAAAACAAAACTTCCGAGTAATCAAATTACTTCCAGTCGGCAAAATCACAGAAAGAGAAACCAGAAGCAAAATCGAATCCAGATGCAAAGCATCAAAATAACTCTAGGAAAGAAACGAGTGACTGGCTCCAGAATCAAACAAAACACGACAAGGCTGATCAGAAATATAAATCATACCTGTCACCACATCTGGAGAATCTCTAGCCTCCTGCTGACTCAGACTGTACACTCGTGGCTGAACTGGAGCTGGAGCTGAAGTAATAGAACTACTGGGCAGAGGGAGCCTCTCACTAACAGTAGGTGGTCTCCATGGTACAAAACTCGAACCACCGCCTCTACTACAAAATCCCTCAGTCACAGGGCATGGAGGAACAGTCATCGGTCTTCCTGCTGAACTGGCAGGTCTAACAAAGCCTCAGATCGGAACTCAAATCATCGATCAAATACAGCCTGTGGACACTCTACAATCCGATGTCCTGGCTGACCACATCTGAAACACTGACCAGTCATCCTGTAGCACTGGCCAAAATGTCGTCATTCATAACTCTGGCACACAGGTGCCCCACTAACAGATCCAGAGCTGGTCGTACTGGTCGTAGCAGTACCAGACTGTCCACTCCTCCTGGAGTCTCCAGAACTAGAAACAAATATCCTCTTGCCAGAGGAACTACTGCTCGAATCACCCCCAAACCTCTTCCT